>NW_026515459.1:0-71012 GCF_014898815.1 Panonychus citri | reverse complement strand
GCCCGGTAAAGGGATCTCAAATGCTCAGCAACCGTAAGATGAGCCGATGGCCTACCTTGGGACGTAAAACGAACTCCAAGATAGTCAACAGACTCAAGTACGTTAAGCGGTCTGATTTGCCTTCCTTGTATTTTGAACGATGGTTCGTCCAATACTTTGATCTTCTTCTCCTTACCAAGACCGACTATTGATAAGGAGCAGCACTTAGCAGGATTCAACTCTAATCCCATTGTCTCCATCCTTTGATCTACAATGTCCAGAAGGACCTGCATACCAAGTTGTCCAAGCATCAGCAAGCATCCTTTTCCCGAAGTTACGGATCCGCTTTGCCGACTTCCCTTATCTACATTAGTCTAGTGACCAGAGGCTGTTCACCTTGGAGACCTGCTGCGGATATGGGTACGGTCTGACTGGAAATTTATGAGTCTCGCATATGGATTTTCAAGGGTTTCCAAAAGTGCTCTGGACACCGCAAGAGCCGCGGTGCTTTACGGTGCCGAAATCCCTATCTCCGGTTAAACCGATTCCAGGGACTTGGCACCTTAACAAGAAGAGACAACTCTCCCCAGGACTTTTGGAAACATCTCCATATGGGTTTGCGTTACCGCATATACTCTTGCTATAAATAACAAGAGCAACTCTCCCAAGTCAGGTTCTGGAATATTAACCAGATTCCCTTTCGCGAAACACCGCAGACAACGTAAGGTAGTTAAACCTACGGACTTTGGTAGGGATTTCTCCCCATCGCTTAGGGCCGACTGACCCATGTTCAACTACTGTTCACATGGAACCCTTCTCCACATTGGTCCTCAAGGGTCTCACTTGAGTATTTGCTACTACCACCAAGATCTGTAATAGTGATACCTCCAGGCTGACTTACGTCAGACACCTTCGACGGTATCACTACATTCTTCCTACTCGTCAAGGCATACATGCTCTCTCTTCATGTATTGTGGTTGCCGTTGACGGTCAAGTATAGGTTCAACGCTTGAGCGCCATCCATTTTCAGGGCTAGTTGCTTCGGCAGGTGAGTTGTTACACACTCCTTAGCGGATTCCAACTTCCATGGCCACCGTCCTGCTGTCTTTAGCAACCAACACCTTTCATGGTGTCTCATTAGCGTCTGTATTGGGCACCATAACTTAACGTTTGGTTCATCCCACAGCGCCAGTTCTGCTTACCAAAAATGGCCCACTGGGCACCATCATACAAGCTGTTCAGCTTTATGATGCTACGGTGTTTTACTACCATAGATCGAGCTTTTTAACAAGTTGAACTTCGCACCCATTAGGAGTTTGAGAGTAGGTTGAGGACATTTCGTCCCCAAGACCTCCAATCATTCGCTCTACCGGATGCTACTGTGTTTACTTCCGCTGGTGCCAGCTATCCTGAGGGAAACTTCGGAAGAAACCAGCTACTAGACGGTTCGATTAGTCTTTCGCCCCTAAACCCGGATCTGACGATCGATTTGCACGTCAGAATCGCTACAGACCTCCACCAGAGTTTCCTCTGGCTTCATCTTGTCCGGGCTTAGTTCACCATCTTTCGGGTACTAGTATATATACTAGAACTCCATGAAAATCACGGTAAGTGGATACAACATGGGTTGATGTTGCGGGAAAATATAGACAAGTCTATACCTCCATCACATCAATTTCTTTCAATACGCCTCTCAAGCCTATTCAAGACTGATCAGCTTGCATATATACTAGACTCCTTGGTCCGTGTTTCAAGACGGGTCGGATAGATTACCGATCTACTGACCGCCGAATCAAGTCAGAGATACATTGAAGCCATCAACAGACTGCCAAGAGTCAATCAATCCATAAGTTGTTTCAACACTAGGTGAAGAAACAGGTCTCATCGACGAAAGATTAACTGGGTCCGTCAGCATGTTCCAATGCACTAACACTACAATTAAGTAGAGATTCAGCCTAATGTGAACATGATACAGCAGTTACCAATACAAGCTCACAGGCCAAGTCTGAAACTTGCAAGAAGAATCAGTGGCTGTGAAAACTCAGTATTGATTGGTTGTATGGTTAGTACACCCTACTGATATCACGAGAGTGGGAACCCGAAGGTAACCCTACCCTAGGATCTCAAGGGTAGGATATTGAGATAACTGGATATTGACACGCTTTGCTTAACGTATTTCCTTTTGCCAAAATTTCATACAAACTAGGTATGAAGCGCCTACTAATAAATCTCCTTCCACCACATTTTCTTCAAACCAATGGGTTCCAGTAGTTTGAGTTATCAGTGAACTTATTGGTTCCAATTGTTGCATCTGCGAAGTTTTCATAGCAATACCTAAAGAAAAAGATAAGGTAAGGTAATGTAAAATTGAAAATATAGGTTAAGTATGGAATCAAGAAAATGTACTAACATTCAAGTAGTGTTGTTTGTGGATCCACCCATGGTACCAACGCGTTTTGCGTAGATGTAACTGGTAAATGTTGTTGCTCTTCTCCTTTTTCTTTACCTTTATTTTTTTGAGAGGGGGTTGTAGTGAAGCTGATATCT
Source organism: Panonychus citri (assembly GCF_014898815.1). Lineage (NCBI taxonomy): Eukaryota > Metazoa > Arthropoda > Arachnida > Trombidiformes > Tetranychidae > Panonychus > Panonychus citri. The sequence goes on along the minus strand of NW_026515459.1, from coordinate 68,486 downwards.
GATTATCTGGAATTACATGCCATAAGCAAAAAATATCCATCAATTTATAATGCATATAGTTAGTTACAGAGTATAAAAATCGAGGCTGTAAAAGTTATCTAAATATAATACTAAGTGTAAGATTAGCAACGCAATTTTCGTTTTTAATATAGATAATATGCAATATCTGTTTGCATCTATGCGAGCTTGTGACAATGCAAACAAAACCTTTGAACAAAATTCAATCTGTAAAGTTACTTTAGCACATGATTGGAGTATAACTGAGCCACCTTCAGATGACCTTGAAACATGTTATTTTACCGATGACCTGAATGACCTTGATTTTTTGATATCACAATTGAGTATCGCTCAAACTCATACCACGCATTAGAAGATTGGCATGTTTCAATCTGAAAACACTTTAAACACTACCTTCGTTACATGACCTTAATGACCTTGAAAATTGTAATGTCAAGCGCTTAAATTCTATGCTTCACTCTTCTGATCAAGTCTGACATTCATATGACACTTTGTTCGGGAGATATGCACTAGCGTACATATCGCTACTAGCCGTACTAGCCGTAGTGGATGCAAAAAGCCCTGTATAATTTTGGGGAAATGACCTTACTGATCTTGCAAATTTTAGATTCAACCGGTACGATAAGAATTCTTGCATAGAAATCTTACCGAACGTGAATAAAGGCTGTTTGGGATTTAGGTTAGACCATTGAAATGGATTTAAACATACAACTCACGGACTTGCATACTTACATTTATGACAATTGAAATGTATTGAATATAAAATTGAAACTAGGGTGAATATTGGATTGGATATATTACCAATATTTTATGATTATAGTATTGAGTAACTGCGAACCGTTATTTTAATTAAAACGTGATTAAAAATAATCAACAATGATATAAATCGTAAACTGCGTGTTTCATAATCACATAAAAATGGTGTTTTATTTGTTTTTAGTATGAAGTTTTTACAGTATATTTAATTGTTTATTATTAAGTGTATCATAACTGATTATATTAATGTTACAAAAATCACAATGTTTTGATAATAATTGAAAAGAGAAAGATATAATAATAAGTATAAAAATGAAAAACAGTGCACATTTGGCTATAACTGTATGCATGTGAAAAATCAATATATTTCATAATCTGTCCATGAAGTAGATTGGTGACAAATTGATCGAACAGCACCTCCAAGGTACAATGTAAAATCTGCAATGGAAAGGCTTGAGTTCAACCGTCTCTGGAAAGCGACACAGTTGCGATATATTTCCATATATTGTGTGGCTTCTTGTACTGAGAAAGGAACGGAATGCTGCCGTAAACGTTGCTGCAAAGCCGTTTCACTCATCAAGTGGCAGAAGCAACTACATAGCATACCCCCAAGTACGAATGCTTTTTCAAGCTCATTGTATCCTGATTTGGCAGTCATTTCAACCAAAAACTCTTGCATGCCATCAAGAACATCGTGTTGCTCGGAATACTTTTCCACACAATAATGGTGAAGTGTTACTGCACAATCTTCATATTTGGATTCGCCTTCACCAATAGAACTTTTGATTTTTTCTAAATCTGCAAGATCTCTTGGTAAACCAAAACGTAACGAATGGGCACCGTCTCGTCGCGCCTCAATCACTTCTTCTGACCAGAATTGTTCATGATATCCATGGAACAGGTGTGGAATATCTGTTCCTACTACCCATGTTTTATTAAAACAATGGTACTGAATGGATGCGACTGGTTCCGAATTGGCTTGTGTTGATGTAACTGAAAAAGAAAACGAGTAATCAAACAGAAAAAAGTTAATAAGAACACTTGGTGTTAGGTTTCAGAAAAAAAGCCAAAAACTAAAAAGAAAACCATTGAACTTACCTTCTTCAGCGTTGCCTGTGTCTGTCATGAGATGCCGACGATGAGAGTTGTTGCACATCCAATTTGATTTTTTTGAGAGGAGGCATTGAGAGTAATATGTCATCTCCCTTCCTCCGCGATGATGCTGTAGATGCTTCCAATACCTTGATGGAGTATAAAGGTGGAAGTGGCGGTAATGCTGTAAAATGGATTGTAGAAAACAAATAAACAAATATTAGGCAACCATTATCTGAACATATGCATATTAATTTTATACTACTAACCTGAATTTGTATTGTTTTGGGATTTTATGTTTGACATTTTGTCCATTCTTCCAAATCCAATAATCTAACAGTGGAAGTAGCAGTAGTAGTAGTTCCAGCAGCGTCAGCTATAGTGACAGTGGAGAGTAGAGTGATTCCATTGAAATTCCAATGGAAAATGTAGAACATGAGCAGAGTGAAGCACAACAAGCTGAGCACACCGTCAATCGTACGGTAAAAGGTGGAGAAGAAGACCGACAAGGACACTCTTTTGGAAGAGAGGAACCTAATCCAAGTCATGTCGAGCATCCTGAAGGATTTTTGATTATCTGTATCTTCTGAACCAAAAGTTTCTGCATAGATTCCATCCATGTGTATGACCTATATACTAAGGGCTATACACTGACATAAATCTAGCAAATATATAAATTACAAACATCACAAATCAAATTTCAAATAGCAAAAAACACAAACATCCTATACAAAACAAATATATATGTAATAGTCATTACCTTAGTCAACACCACATAAATTTAAATATTACTACCTACAGTACTGCCAGTACCGCTGAACAAGCCCAACCAAATCTACCCACATCTCAATATGTAAACAAATACCTACAGTACTATGAAAAGCAAAAGTTAAATCCTGTCTAAATCAAAGATGGAAACCATGTAACCAAATCTTATACCAAATAAACAGTACTGACAGTACTTGGGTAATTGGGTGCCAGTACTGACAGTGCCCGTCGTTAGAAGTACTTAACGTACTTACCCCGTTGATGGCGGTACTGCCCGTGCTGCACCCTCTTTCAGTACTGTCAGTACATTTCAAAAAACCTAACATTCGGAGGAATTTGTCAATTTTAACGGCTATCAGTATAAAACCAGCAGCGAAATTGAAAAAATTCTATCTATTGTAAGAATTTCTCTGTTTAAAACCTCAAAACCAGCGTGAAGGTGAATGTTTTCTTGGAGCGTATGAATATTTACAATGAAAGTTGATGAAGATGAGTATTTACAATAAAAATGATTCATTTTTTGTTTTTTAAGATTTTTAGATTTTTTTAAATTTTTTGTTTTTTGATGAAGATGAATATTTACAATGATAACAATTCAATTTTTTTGTATTTTTCAAAATTTTATGATTTTTGATGAAGATGAATATATGAGAATCGATAATGAAAAATGTGAATATTTACACTAATGGTTCTTGTTCAGTTGGTGCCGATTCTTCAGTGGGTTTTTTTGGTTTAACTACCAAATCTTCTTTCTAGAAGTTCATTTTCTTCAGATGCTCTTTTAAAAATGTGTGTTTTTATTCGTGTGTTTACATTTTGGGTAATCGTCGCACAATTGTGCCCAACCAATCAAAAACCAGATTTGGCCGCGAGAAAGATCAATTGCGTTTTTTGCGTCACGTCTACCAACGATGCCTCCGCAAAGGTGTGCAAGCTTTTCTAGCGTTTTTCCAAGTGGATAATAGTAGCAACAGGCATCGCTAATATCATCCTGTCGTTCACGCATTTTCTAAGGCGATTGAAACCGCGGCTTTTGTTCTTGATTCTCGGTATTTTTACTGGTCGAATCCTGTCTCGAATTTCTAAATCTCTAAATTCAAACCAAACCTCTAGTTTTTGTATTTCGACATCTAAATCCCTATCCTAAATAGCCGGCCACGTCCATAGCTTCTTCGGCTTCTGAATCAACAGCTTCTTCAGCAGCACCGTGACCTTGAGGGTCTTCAGCTTCTGCGGTTCCCTCACGCACAGGTACGTACAGGTACAAAACCGGCACAACAACGTCATTATAATTTGGGATTATGCTCCTACATAAAGCATTAATATTGTTAGTGTGTGTCTCTCTTCGTTGGAAAGGGCGCTCACCAATGATATCCGCATCCACAACGTGATTAATTTTTCAAAACTTTGGCTAATCTTAACTTAACCCCCCTATCCACACTAATCCAGATCTTCAACCAATTTTTTCTGTAGATAGTACTCATTGAGTACTACCCACGTGTAAAAAAATTTTATTATTTTTTTAATTATATTTTTTTAATTTATTTTCTTCATCTTTTTGTCCATAATTAATTTTTAAAATTTTTTTGTAAACTCGGTCTAATAACTGCTTTTGAGCAAAGGAGTGGGAGACAAGGAATTTTGAACTTTGTCAAACATAGTCAGCTATAAAAGCCAACTCGCGTGCTTTGTCAAAGTTCTTCACGGCAGTTTTCTTCTGCTTCCGCGCATCCTCCGTGCCCTTTTCAATCTCCTCTTTAGTTTTTGTTTGAGGAGTGGTGACCTCGGCAAATTTATCGATGCCACCCTTAAAGTTTCTGCACTTCACGTTTTTTAGCTTTCTGGCCTCTGCAAGTGCCTAAGCAAACTTCGGGTCTGCCAATTCCTTGGCTTTGTGCTCAGTAGCTTTGGCTTTTGTTCGCGCCGCTGCCTTTGCTTAAATAGACTTTTTCCACGCTTTTGGAGCCATTGATAATTGAAAATGAATTTTTTGATTGAGTTTAACGCAAACACAGTAAAACCACATACAAAATACAAACACATACAACACAATTTATTCTTAACTTTGATCGCAATCACCTGGTAATTTAGAATAGTTTATGTCGGTTAAATTAGCGCTGATTGATTTAAAAACCCAAATAAACGGTTCAAAACTTTTCGTTGGCCCTCCGTTTTCATTGATTCAGTTATTTTTTAGACTTTATTGTTAACGAAATATATCGTATAGATTACAAAGATCAATTTGAGAGATTTTTTATTGAAATCGGGTGAGAAATAAAAAAAGTTACATCAGATCGAATTTAACATGGGGTCTATGAACTGTCTGTTTTAGACCTGAAAGTAACAAAAATAGACGCAAATTTATCATTCTAGTCTCAATTTCTTATAAACAATTAGTTGAACTACAAGTTGTCAAGTTTTCATGGTACTGACCCTAATAGTCTAAGATTAACAGGCCAAGACTCGTCATTTTCCATAGACCCCCATGTTAAATTCGATCTGATATAACTTTTTTATTTCTCACCCGATTTCAATAAAAATCAAAACGAAATTTTCACAGAATTTTTTTTGCACTGATAAACATTCTACAAAACAATTTGACATTCATAATATCGAATGTTTGTCTTATTATAAAACTTTTCACTTCCCCATAGGCTCACATGCAAAATTTCACTTTTGCCACTTAATTTTTCGGAAGTACGAATCTGCGCAACTTTTCATCTATTTTTTTGAACTCATCATTATCGAAAGTATGATATGACCAACATACCGATCCGCCGATGCCCCTTAATCGGAAGTATATCCTTATTCTTGAATATTAAATCTTTTATCCCATATTCTACTTTTCTTTCAGACCGTTCGCATTTATAAATTAATCGGCATTTTTTTAAATTAAAATGAAGAGGGAATGAATGCCGAAAGCATTTGCAATTATTACAAGGCAGTTAATTACTCCAATTTTGTCTGCTTCTCATTAATCTTTAATAAAGTATTAATAATTTACAAATTGCATGAAACCCAATGGTTGAAGATGCTCAGGAGTTTATGACGAGAAAAAAGCTTCTCTAGAAATCTTATACAACTATTAATTTTAATATTTCTTGAGGTTTTTGTTTGAATTAAAAAAACAGTAATCAAAGCGATTTGAATTAAAGGATGCAGAAGGTACAATAAATTATATAATTAAGAAAAACATATTAGTGAGACTAGATGTTTCCTTGCACAGAAGATATTTTCAATCAAAGATCATCTTAAGATCAACATGAGAATGTATGTTGGTTTTCTTAATCCTTTCATCTTTTATAACAATTAGTCCAATGTTGGTCTGGAAATGATTCGATTTCTTGAATCACGATTCAGTAAAATATTATAACTTCATCGTGGTATTGAAACTAGGATCCATAACAGCAACAATTAGAAATGCTTAGAAATGAAGAATCACAGCAATTTAAAAAATTAAGAGAGACTTGATCCCAAGACAAATAAATATAAATAATCTAACCATTAAAATAAATATTCAATGAGTTATAATCCATGAAGCATTGAAACTCATTTCAAGAGTATAATCGATTGGTACATTTGTGAGTCGTTTCAACTCAACCAACTTTTCTGAAGATGTGGCAAAGTTAGAAGAATATTGGATCAAATCTTCAGTCCAAGTGAATGTTTGGTGTTTCATCGCTAAATTTATCGCATGATTGGATCAATAAATTGAGAAACTTGATAGCAAAGAACTGCTCAAATAAAGTTCAAAAACGCCCGAATTAAAGGTAAATAATTATGTCTGATATTAGAAATCAACAATCGCTTCTTGAATTAAATCTTCTAGCCGATGAAATGCGTAAAAATTTGTAGATGTTATGAAAGCATTGGTAGGCAATTAGAAAACAAAGATCCATTAATCGGTAATCTAATGTGTTACGCTACTCTTGATGTCTTAATTTGATGAGCAGAAAAGTAGTCACGGTCATTGGGTAAGCATCAATAGGCACATTAAGTCAAAAATAACTTTGTTGATCAACTGATTTAATCTTATTCACTTGTTCCTATTGCTGATACTGACTTTAAGTCATTTTCTTTATCACAATTAAATATCACTGGACACCGAGACCAATCTTGTTTCTGTTTGCACTGCCAATAATCACCGTTATAAACATGGACTGGATTATTCGTAATCGGGTCGATTTGAAGCTTGAACCAAGATGGTGCATAAGAAACTTCAGCTTCTGGATTAGTAGCAGCTTCTTCCTCTCTCTTTCTCCGGGTCGATCTTTGTTTTTCTTCCAGTAATCCTTTCACTTGATTAGCCTCATCCCATTTACCTTCTTCCATTAATCGTTGATCTGGTCTGAGTCGACTATCGGTTGGAGCTACTCCTTCTTCTGGTTCATTCAATTGAATAGCTAAAGCAGTTAAATTATACATTCTTTCATATTCAGACCTGAAAATAAAGGAAAAGAGAATTAAATCTTGTTGATATCTTTCAGTGGATGACAACTCACGGAGGATAAATCCTTTGCCAGACCACTTTGGGTGATGTTGTTTCATAGATTGACTTTCCCTTTTGAGATCGTCGTTTATGATGTACTTGGGCTGCTTCGATTCGATTGTCCCATGTCCCTTGTATAACCCAACGTGGTTCACCTTGAGCGTCAATAATACTACCAGTTACCTGTGAAAAAGAAATATCTATCAATAATTTCTATCCAATAGAAAGATTCAATTTGTTACCTTTCTAGGAATATCTCGTGAAAAGTAACTATAAGGTATGAATTTCAAGAGGCATCTATCACCAGTTGTGTGATTAGTAATCACCATATCTCCATGATTATCCACCCAAAGTTTACCAACGATAATGTTGTGAATGGTTGTAGTGACTTTGTGCCAAGTATAATGATAACCATGCTCTGGAAACTCGAGGTGACTTATGTCCACTGGATTCACTTGTAAATACTTTCCTCGAAATTTACTTGATAAACCAAATTCACTCCAGCATTTCCAACCTTTACCTTCACAATGAAGTGCTAACATAGGGGGGTGGTGGCTCACCTGTTGATGATAACAAAACACAATTAGCATTCACAATTATCCATTCATTTGCTTATTCAATTCTTACCTGCTCGGTTATACTCTTCCATCCCAAATCAGATGTTCTATCACATTCATAAGTTTCTCCTAGAAGAGGATTAAATGGTTTGTTCAGTCTGATACCTGTACATGCATAACTGGAGACACAAAATGCAGCGACATAAACTAATTGATCACAACTATCGCTGATTGTTGCTGCTTTATGGAGTAAATGAGCATAGTCAAAGTCTTCGGTTAATCGTTGTAACATTGACAGAGGCTCATTAAAGTTAACAGGCATAGGAATTTTCGTCAACTCTTTACCAATACAGTTCTTCATGAAAGACCATAAATTTAAACTTTGATTCGGTCTTTCAGGTATCTTTGTACGACGTTTAGGATCTAATGTTGGTGGTTTTAAGTCTTCATCAAAGCCAAATTCCTTCACTACGACACTACTTGGTGTGCCTGGAACACTTGTTGATTTAACTGAATCATTATCAGCTAGAGTTTTCTCTATGCTTGTTGAAGCATCCACATTAGATTCTTCATTCGTTATCAAACTTTTCTGTTTATTCTTTCTCACTCTCACCCCAATGGCTGAAGCAGAAGTTGGAGAGTCCTCTGTTTCTTCGTCACTGAGTAAATCATCTCCACCAGACGAATCATCATGATAATTAGAAACTGTTTCACAATTGTTTTCACTATAATCCTGGCTACTCGCTCGCAGAGCTTTACCAGGCACAGGAACCTCGAAATCAGTTACAGCATCTTCGAAAAATTCATCTTCATCTGAGCTAACACCACCAGTGTTGTTCTTATTAGCATACTCTTTTTGGACTCTTTCTTCGAGTTGTGAATACTGTTTGGCCAATTGAGCACAAACAACCTCCAAACTGGTACGAGCTTCCCTTTCATGGTTTAAAAGTTTTTCCATTTTCTTGGTTGCTGTTCTCGCAAGTGTCACAAAGTCGTCACAATGTTTCAACATTGGAATGGTAGTTACACGGAAAACTGTTGATTTCTCATTTATACTTTTGCAGTGTTTAATAGCCTCAGCGGGATTTTCAATAGACTCCAAGGCAACAAGAGACTTGTGTAAGGCGCTTCCATGTTTAATGATGAGCTCGTTGAAATTTGTTAAATCATTGAGTTTAGCAGTCAAAGGTTCTAAAAATTGAAGAGAGCGATCAGTTTTTTTAGAATTGATAATGTGTTTCTGATAATATTCATCTTCTGATTCTTGAAGACGATTAGCCAGCATTTTAGAACATTGTAAAGCTGTCATCCAATTTTGCCTTTGTTGTTCATTCTTAGCCTTTAAGTGGAAAACTTGATCACCATTTTGAACCACAAAACGTATATTATCTTGCTTATAAATGATTGCGGATGCCAACTTGATTGATCCTCGGCAATTCTGAGATACCTCAGCTTCAGAGCTTGATTTTGAGGTAAACCCAAAAAGGAAATGCGTAAAAAGAAAAGATGAATAACAATAACAAGGAAAATGAGAATTGAAAGAAAATGAATTTACCTGTAATATGACAAAAGCCCTTTTGATAAGACAAACCATCTCTTTTGATACCCTCTCATGTAATTGGCCCATTTACACAAAGTTCCTTTCATCTCAGTGTCAGGAGCTTGAGACACAGAGTAGCTCGTAGAAGCCATTGATCGGGGTACACGAAATTAATTACCAATGACAGTTAATCGCCAACAGATCAAAAGAGACCACAATTAAACAACACAAACAGAATCAATTTAATCTTAACCAAAGAGCAGAGAAAATCCTTTAGGGTGTCAACAGCCAATGGCAGAAGAAGCTCAGTTCATGTGGCGCCCAATTCGATATGAATCACAGCCTTTCTGAAGTGTTCGGTTGACCAATATTCCTGAATTGTTCCGTGTAACCAAAGTGACCTTCGCCTCAACTGATTCTTTAGTTGTAGTAAACATTTATTGATGGAAAATGAAAGACAAACAAATTGGAAGATTAATGACCCGCTCTAAGGATAAGCTATTTCCACTACTTTTCTCTTGCAGGTGATCAGTTGATTCCCTATACTCAAGGCAACAAATGGAGTTGAGGCTCATGTGTCCTATTGCAAATTGAATTGACTTAATTGTCTAATCATTTAAATTCTTATTGTTTTTCTCAATCTCTGTTTATTGTGATCGGTTGATTTCCATTAGGATACAAAATACAAAAACTTTAGGTAATTGGATTTATAATTTCTTTTCAACCTTTTCTCTTGTTAATTAAACTTTGTATTGTTTTCTGGTTTACAGATTTTTCTATTGTTTTGATTAACAAGTCCCAATGACAATTGAGGTATGGACCGAACCAACGAATACAAATTGACTCTCAAATGGATGGAGAGTAACAAGATCAATTCAAGGAAAGGCTTCCCCGATAATCCAAAACCTTTTCACTATAATGATTTCATGAAATCAACTCGTGCAATATTTTCGGAACTTGCAATGACTTGTAGTAAATTGGAAAAGCTGAATGAGTTGGCTCGGAAGAAGACGATCTTTGACTCTGATGAGTCGAGTGCTCAACTTAGTGAACTAGTTTATATTATCAAGAAAGATGTAAATTCGCTTAATCAACAGATTGAAGAATTGAGACAAAATCAGCTTGCAAAGGTGAAAGATGGTAAACGTCAGAATGTCGAATCTTATTCGAAAAATGTTGTACTCAACCTCCAAGAACAATTAGCAAGTGTAAGTAGCGATTTCAAGACAACACTAGAACTCAGATCTCAGAATATGCAACAACAAAAGGCGAGAAGAGAGCAATTCACTGGGTCCACTCCATCGACATCTAATCAATTGCAGCAACGAAAGACAACTTCAACTATAATTGACTTTGGAGATGAACCATTAACTCTTAGTAAATCAAATCATTCGCAACAACAACAACAACAATCACAGGCACAGTTGCTCATCTATGAGGACAATACATCACAATATTTGGAGGAACGAGCGTCCACCATGCAAACAATTGAATCAACGATAGTTGAACTCGGAGGAATATTCAATCAATTGGCTACAATGGTCCAGCAACAAGATGAAATGATTAGCAGAATCGATGCTAACATTGCAGATACTAATTTGAACGTTGAAGCTGCTCACCAATCTTTATTGAGATATTTCCAATCAGTCACCAATAATAGATGGTTAATGTTCAAAGTTTTCGGTGTTCTCTTCATCTTTTTCTTATTATTTGTCATGTTGACATGACAAATTCATCTCTGTGATTTTAAAAATTCCATTATGAAATTGTAACCTGTTTATTAACAGTTTATTTTAAAATATTATATCAATGTTAACCACTACAAAAATTAATTTCTTCATTATCCAATTGATACTTTTGAAATCATCAGGATGTCTCAGTATCAGATTTTAATTCAGTAAATTTTCACAATATCTTTAAGCTTGTAAGCAAACAAATGATGAATTGAAATGAAATGAAAGAAACGCTCAAAATTCTACTATTAGAGAAAATAATCAACTTGCAATTCATTCTAATCAAGATGTTGATTGGGTTAATCTGATCGACTTTCGGCTTGACTATTTTTCGGCTCACAATCGATAGAGAAAATAATTTTAGAATCTTATCCATTCTGGTAACTAGGAGATGATTTCATCAACTGGTTGCTGGTTAATAATTGAATAAATCAAATGAATCACCTTGGTCTCAATGATAATAATTAAACTATTATTTTTTAATATTAATTGTATTCATAATGATAAGTATTAAATTAGACTTTTGTATTTGGATTCATTAACTTGAGTCTATTAAAAAGTTAATACAAAATGAATTCAATGAAATTCAATGTCTTAGCAGAAAATAGTGTAAATTGAGGCAGCGAATTCATGAAAACGTATACTAGTTATTTAGTTAATCAGCTCAACAAATTGACATGAGCTCATTGATATTTAGATTCCTATTTTGATTCCATTCTAATATTTATATCGACCTTGCCTTTCATCTTTTCCATCATTCAACATATAAGCTGGAAAATAACCGGTTCCTGAAGGGTCTTTGAGTTTAGGATTTAAAATGGTGTTTTTAGAAGTGCCTAAAGATGTGTACCTAATGATTGGGAGGAAAGAAATGAGAGAGAGAGAGAGAGAGAGAGAGAAAACAATCAATTGATCAACAGTTTGACAGACTTTGATTTCGTTGGGTTGAGACGATGCAAGTTCTTACCCTTTGTCATAAAGTGAACAATAAGGTACTTCAAGTGAACGGAGGAAGCTCCAAATTTGATGATAAGACCAATTGAGTAGAGGATTAACTCTAATGAATTCAGGCCAATCGGAATCGGTGGGTTCAAAAAATGAAATCGAATTGACTAGATCAGTTTTTCTTGTTCCCATGAAGATGTGGCTTACAGAAGATTCCGCTTTGAAGTTTTTCAAAGCTTCCTTGAAATCGGGTCCATCCAATGTTACCAAACCAAGATTATATCTTTCAACAGAGCTTTTAATAAACTCCTCAAGCTCAGGAAATGTATCAGGCATCAAAATCAACAAGGTCATCAATTTGACATCATCAGTCTGATTAAAAGCTGCTCTTTGTTTGACTTTGTCCATCATAAGTAAATAAACCAAATGAAGTAAAACCGTACAGTCTTTACCACCATTGAAACTGACACAAAACCTTTTCTTGTCACAATCAACATTTTCAAGGCATTTGTTAATCACCGAAATGGATTCGAGTACATTCTCATTGCCCTCCAACAAAGCAAATTGATTCAATTGCGATGTCCACAAGTCAACAAGCTGTTGCTTCAACATTTTCCAAAAGAGCAGAGCAAAAGATGAAAGGGAAAGATGAAAGCAAACGATCACCAAAAGACACTTTAAATAACCTTAACGAAAACAGAAGGGAAAAGACAATGAGAACTGATAAGATTAATTGATTGTCTGGTGATCAGCGGTAATCATCTTACCAGAAAAGAAGAAGACAATCTGGTCCACAAGGCGCCATGGGTCGGCTCCTGGGCCTTGAGTTGCCTCTGTACCACCAGATCGTCGAGATGAAAGGGCCAATCAGTTGATCCAATTGATTGTCGAAGGTCAAAGCAAAGCGACAAAAAGAGTTGATTGAAACGATCCTCAGATGGCGACACTTGCCTTCCATCAAAAGAGGTGGTCCATTTGTGGATTGTGGTGATTCCTATAGTTTAGAGACTTGAGACTCGTCGTGTTGATTTTGTCCTTTAGATTTTCTTGTTTAATTGTTTTTTTATTTGTAATCTTATTTTTTCTTGTTCTCTTGATATTTATTATTTCCTTTGATTCTTACAGGAGTTTCATGTCGTCTAGTAGTAACATACATAATTTGAAAACTTTTGGTAAGTAGATTGAGTCATTTGTCTGAACCTTCTCACTGCTCTTTGAAACCCTTTTCTCACTTGTGATACCTTGTCTTTCCTACTTGCAGATCCCTTCGCGGATGCTATCAAAGCTGATGATACTGTTCATGACGGTTTAATTCACATTCGTATTCAGCAAAGGAATGGTCGTAAGACACTTACCACTGTCCAGGGGATAGCTGATAATTATGATAAGAAAAAGATTGTCAAGGCTTGCAAGAAGGTAAGAACATGATGATGATTTTCCAACACTTGACTATCTTCTGTTGCCGCGTCCCATCCATTTATTCATGATAACCTGTTTCTCTCGTCTTGTCTTCCTGTTTCACCTATCAACTCTTCTATAACATTTTCTCTTTCCCAATAGGAATTTGCCTGTAACGGAACGGTAGTTGAACACCCTGAATATGGAGAAGTAATTCAACTTCAAGGTGATCAGCGAAACAATATTTGTCAATTTTTAACTAAATATGGAATCGCTAGACCGGAGCAACTTAAAGTCCATGGTTTTTAAGATGCCATCTTATTTTGGTATGGTTTAAGAGCAATTCGTTCACCTGAATAAATAAAGACGTTTCATTCAATTGTTAAAACGTGTTGAAATATATCCACCCTTGATAAACGCTTAACCATGGCCAAATTCAAAATAAAGTTACAATTATCCGTTGAAACATTTTGCTATTTTTATTACTTTGCACCAGTTGAAGTTATGTATTGTGATGATTAACGATGGTTAAATATTCCATTCTTGAAAGTACATTGAATTAAAAATGATGAGATGTTAAAGGTTTAAATTGAGGCCAAAATCGGAACTTTAATTGATTCAAAAAAGGCACAAATATTTTGTGCGTTGCATTGGATTGATCATGTCAAGAGATGGCACTAGAAGTGGATGGAAACTTGAGTTTTGTCTGGTTGAGTTGATTCATTTGCTTCTTATTGTTAATTGTTGAGTAATTAGTTTTCTATTCGCGGATTAATCATGTCGGAAGGAAAACCCTCAAAGAGCGAACTTCTGGCCACTCTGAGTTTGTCGAAAAATATTCCACCCAAAGTGAGTAGCGACCGGACCATTTTCTTTCAATGTTTTGACATTTCTTTTCTTTTGTTCAGTTTGACCAGCGTTCCAATTTTTCTAGATTTCAAATCTCACATAGTCTCGGAGGAGAAGAGTATTATTCTAGAGGGAATCAAAGGGCCTATTACGAGTTAAGGCCACCACCTCCTCCTCCAATATACGCCAACTTGGGTAAAAAAGCTCCTCCGCCACCTCCACCTCCACCTCCACCGCCTCTACTACCACCACCGTCACAACCACCAACGCCTCCACCACCACCACCAGCAAGTATGAATTGTTGTTAGATTGTTGGTTGTCTAGCCCAACTGATTTGAATTATCTTTTCTTGACTTAGGAAAAACTTCGGAACAACCACCATCTTATCAGATGTCAGTCAATATATTGAGAACCACACCCCACGCTCTGCCCATTCCCGTGACAGCTTCCTACACAACTACGGTCCAACAGCAGAGGACTCAGCACTCTTACAGACATCCACAAGCTCCAAACTATGTGAATGAACCGACGCAACTTTCTCGTCCTCCCCCGATTCCATCTGCACCCAAGCCTCACCTGACCTCTTATAACGTGACACCTCCAAGACCGAAGCGAGCAATCGAAGTTGAGAAAAAGTATGAAGCTTTAATGAAACAAATAGAGGATGAATTAGATAAATCCCTTCACTTTGGCCTTTGTCACACCTGTGGAAATAAGATCCAAGGTGCAGATCAAGCCTGTCAAGCGATGGGAAATTTATATCATACATCCTGTTTTGTTTGTTGTTGTTGTGGTCGAGTCTTGAGAGGAAAAGCTTTTTACAATGTTAACGGAAAAGTTTATTGTGAAGAAGATTATCTTTACTCAGGGTTCCAACAAACCGCTGAGAAATGTGCTGTCTGTGGTCATCTGATAATCGAAATGATACTCCAAGCTATGGGAAGATCATACCATCCAGGTTGTTTTCGCTGTTGTACTTGCAACGAGTGTCTCGATGGAGTTCCTTTCACAATTGATATGAACAATAAAATTTATTGCGTTGCCGATTATCATCGAGCTTATGCCCCGAAATGTGCCTCTTGTGGTGGTGCTATTACTCCTCTCGAAGGATCTGATGAAACAGTTCGAGTTGTCTCAATGGACAAAGATTATCATGTTGATTGTTATACTTGTGAAGATTGTGGTATGCAACTGACCGATGAACCTTCCCAAAGATGTTATCCATTGAGTGGTCATCTACTTTGTAGAGATTGTCATCTCAAAAGACTTGGTACTTTTTGAGTATCCAATCAATTCCCACCGTCCATAAAGTGAACTTGTTTCCTTCACGACAAGAATCACCACGATCTCATCATTTCTCACCAACCAAACGCACAAACGAATCAATCATCAATTGGAAAGATGGAGTTTAGGAAATGAAGGAAAATTAAAAAAAGATAATTTTTGTAGTGGTTAACATTGATATAATATTTTAAAATAAACTGTTAATAAACAGGTTACAATTTCATAATGGAATTTTTAAAATCACAGAGATGAATTTGTCATGTCAACATGACAAATAATAAGAAAAAGATGAAGAGAACACCGAAAACTTTGAACATTAACCATCTATTATTGGTGACTGATTGGAAATATCTCAATAAAGATTGGTGAGCAGCTTCAACGTTCAAATTAGTATCTGCAATGTTAGCATCGATTCTGCTAATCATTTCATCTTGTTGCTGGACCATTGTAGCCAATTGATTGAATATTCCTCCGAGTTCAACTATCGTTGATTCAATTGTTTGCATGGTGGACGCTCGTTCCTCCAAATATTGTGATGTATTGTCCTCATAGATGAGCAACTGTGCCTGTGATTGTTGTTGTTGTTGTTGCGAATGATTTGATTTACTAAGTGTTAATGGTTCATCTCCAAAGTCAATTATCGTTGAAGTTGTCTTTCGTTGCTGCAATTGATTAGATGTCGATGGAGTGGACCCAGTGAATTGCTCTCTTCTCGCCTTTTGTTGTTGCATATTCTGAGATCTGAGTTCTAGTGTTGTCTTGAAATCGCTACTTACACTTGCTAATTGTTCTTGGAGGTTGAGTACAACATTTTTCGAATAAGATTCGACATTCTGACGTTTACCATCTTTCACCTTTGCAAGCTGATTTTGTCTCAATTCTTCAATCTGTTGATTAAGCGAATTTACATCTTTCTTGATAATATAAACTAGTTCACTAAGTTGAGCACTCGACTCATCAGAGTCAAAGATCGTCTTCTTCCGAGCCAACTCATTCAGCTTTTCCAATTTACTACAAGTCATTGCAAGTTCCGAAAATATTGCACGAGTTGATTTCATGAAATCATTATAGTGAAAAGGTTTTGGATTATCGGGGAAGCCTTTCCTTGAATTGATCTTGTTACTCTCCATCCATTTGAGAGTCAATTTGTATTCGTTGGTTCGGTCCATACCTCAATTGTCATTGGGACTTGTTAATCAAAACAATAGAAAAATCTGTAAACCAGAAAACAATACAAAGTTTAATTAACAAGAGAATATCAATTTCAAGTAGTAATTGTTCAAATTATTTGGAACTTTTTAATGTCCATTATCAAAGTGATGCTACAATAAACTAAATTAGATGACAAGGTTACAAATTATTTCGAGCTGATCATTCAATGTTATGTACAACATGATTGGTATTTCTGTTTAGTCGCTCACGCAGCCAATGAAATAAAGTAAAGGTTGGGTTATATCGACTATTAGTATTTTTATCAATTTCGAGAGAGTATTGAAAGTGGGTCAAATATCGATAAAGTTTTGCAACTGTAAACTTTTCGAGAGAAGCAGCTATTAGATGGAAAGAGAGCAGGCGATGGTTCGCTTCCGTGAAGTAAAACAGTTCGCGATTACATGCCGAGGCTGCGATCCATTGAATTAATGACTTCAGTTGATGATCAGAACAGAAAGTATTAGAACCCCAGTTTCCAGTAGCGATGGGACCATTTGCATTCGAATATTCATTCAACATGAATCCACAATATGCTTTGGTCAATTCTCTTTCGATTAAATTAGTAGAATATTGACTCAATCCTGCGCCAGGATCGAATTTGATTGGATCTATTGCTACTATCTCGTTAAGACGACGACCCCAAGAGTCGAATTTCGTGACATCACTATGGCTTCCACGATAAAGGAAAGAGTCGCCTTCGCCAAAGCTGCGATTGAATCGTTCGGCACCAGTTATTGTGACCGCTTCATTGTCCAGCATGGACTCAGTGAAAAGCACCGACACAATAAGTTCAGGGTGAGTACAGAAAAGAACTTCTTCTTGACCGCACCCATTCTTCAAAGTTTTATATCCCAAAAATTTGTTGGCAAAATCGACTCGAAGTTTTCCTTTTCCGTTCCTTTGTAAACTTCCGTGATTGTCGATGATCAGTTTTGACAGGGTCGACGAGCAATTCGACCAAACAGGAATTTTCTCTGGGGCTAAGTATCGTCGTTGAAAAGAAACTACTCCTTTGAGCGATGACTTGGATGACCTATTGGAGGCTCGAAAAAAGTAATTGAGTATAGACCTTAGCTTATGCTCTTTCTTTCTGAATATACAACACGGTCTAGAAAATAGACTAAAAGAAAATGTCGATTGATTAGCGATGAAAACGAACTCAATTTAATCCAACTTACTGCTGAAGAGTGAAATGAGTCAATTCAGAATTTCTTGGATAGGGGAAAGTGCCAAGAAAAGCATTCGCAAGGAGAGACAATATTTGCTCTTGATCGAAGAAGAGACAATGATTCATTTTCTGTTTCAAGATTGGAATCCTTTGACGAATAACCCTCTTCAATGCCACAGCCGATTTCACGATGAACGGAAAAGTATGACGGTAAAATTCTACCGATTTTTTAGAATTTTTATATTTTTTTTCCGCGTCCAGACTTAGTATCACTCTTTCCAGCATATCAAAATCGTCTTTTATGCAGTTCGGATTGATTCGACACAATATCGAAGCCAATTCTGAAAATGATTTTATTTTCGTCTTTTCCAGCTCCTTGTCCACCAATTGAACGGTATTCCATCGATGTGGCAATTCAAAAGGCATCCTTACATGTTCACTAAATTCAGACGATTGATTGTCACAAGTTGAACCATGAAATATGGTCACACCGGGTCCAGGTCTCAATTCACCTAACGGTGCACAAACCTGAGCTTTCATGGTAGTTTGGAACTGGGGTTGAGTGAAAAGGAGAGCACTTTGTAGAGATAATTTGAAATGGTCAATTTCTATTCAATTGCAAAATTGAACACTGACTTCAGACGATATTGAAGTTAATCGAACAAAAGATGAAAAAGTTTAATTAACATAATTAGTATCGCCATCTATTTGAGTGGATTAACTCGCGGATAATCTGATTGATTTCCATTATCAAATTTAATTCAAACGTTAAATTACTGATTCTAAGGAATTTAAAGTTGTGCTGTAAAATATTGAGTCCGAACTTTAGTTGAGTAATTTTTCTCACTTGATTTTCAAATCGTTCAGAAAAATTTCCTCAGTTTATCTATTGCCTGAAGTGACTAAATATTATTAGATGATTGAGAATAGACTATGAAAATAGCAAGTGAACGTTTCGATGAACAAAACCGAAGTACCAGCACTGAATCACGATTGGAATCACCATTAATAAAAGAGACCCACAGTAATTAGAAGAAAAATGAGAACAAAGACAACGAAAGTTTTAAAATTTAATTGAAATTAAAATTGGATAATTATTTCAACCAAAGTTTATTGTTTTTGGAAAGAGGACATAACGTCAGTTGCGAGTGAGGAAAGGCGACCTGCGACACGACTGACTCCATCTCGAACTCCTTCCTTAACATCATATAAATTAGCAGTCACATTGGAAAGTCCACTTGCATAGCTTGAAGATGTTCGATTGCTCGCTCGACCAAAGTAATCGTCACTGCTGATGGCATTGGACCCTTCAAATTTCGATAGAGTTGTACGTTGTTCGAACTATGAAATTGTAGAAATAAAAACAAAAGTTAGAAATTTAAAACTCATCAAATGATTCGAATTTTTCTGCTATCAATGATCTATTACTTCACTAGAACGACCATCATTGAAATACTGGTCAGATGATATTGCTTTCGCTTGTCCGAATTTCTTCTGGGCTTGGACATCGGAAGTAGTCGATGTTGACGATTTGTAATAACCATGAGACGAACTTCTGATCGGCTTTCTAAATACAAGTAATGAGAGACAATTTAAATTATATTGATTGAAATTCAAAATAAACAACAAGTACTTTTCTTCATCGATGGATGGAATTTCATCAAGAATTTCAGGAACATCATTATCCTTTTTGAACCCAGAAGCAGTATCAAAGTCTTCGAAAAATTTACTTGATTTTTGTTTAATTGGTACGATAAAATTATCTCCTAAAGATTCAAGCTCGATGCGAGAGCCCACATCTCGATGGCTTCCAATAATTAAATCCTCGAAACCTTGAGAGAGAGAGAGAGAGAGAGAGAGAGAGAGAGAGAGAGAGAGAGAGAGAGAGAGAGAGAGAGAGATCATATGAGAAATGAGCAATTATAACGTTGCTTCAATTAATGTGAGAAAAAATTAATGTTTACCTGTTTCAAGTGCTTTATCCATGAAATAATTTCGAGAGCTTATTGTTGTTTCTGATTTTGTTGGATTGGTTTGTTCGAGGGTCATCATATCAGAACTTGCCGAATGAGAAACGCCAGTTTTAGCAGCAGTAAATCCCATTCCAAGCCTCTCAAATTGTTGAGCTTTAATTGGGTCAACAGTTCGCAGCTTTTCTTCGGTTATTCGAGCTCGTTCACTTAGATCCTTGTATGTTGTGTCAATTTCTTCTATGGTTTTGATTACCTCTTCTTTCGATAAAGATTTTGTTTCGTTTCTGGTCATGGACGCTTTCAATTCTTCAGCCTTAACAGCTTCTTTTTCAATCTCACTAAAATCGGTGTTGATCCGTTGAGCCCCAATCCTTTCTTTGATCCTAACTTAAAATATTATTAAACGTAGTTAAAGGTCGTATTAATTGTGTGTCGAATTGTGTTTTTCAAGAGCAGGAAAGAATCTGAATAAATAAACTTACTCCTCCTCCTCTTTTAGTTGTTTGTTTACGTGTACCAATGACAGGCTTATAATCTGATTTACCTTCTTTTCTTTCAGTAAAATTAACACTAAGCTTGCTAGAATTTATTGATTCAGTAGGCGCTGTTACCATGGTACAATCAGTTATTTTCTCGAATTTATCAACGGCCACTGATGAACGATTTTCTTGTTCCTGTTCAGACCAAAAATCAAGCTTAGCACTAGTCTCTTGTGTGTCTGAACTAAAGACTGTTCCTGAAGGAAGACTTTTGAACGATTCGGTTCCATATAGTTTCATGGCCTGAGCAGCTAATTTATCTTTATACAACTGAGCAGCTCTACTGTGGTACTTTTGCTGAGCATCTTTAGCGGTACAACCGTGTTGTTGGAAAAAGGCCAAAGCGTTATCATTACCACCAGCTTGCATTGAACCAACTTGAAGCCAAGTCCAATTTGTATCGAGCTGCGTTGATCGTACAAATGACACATGGACTCCAAGTGACCGGTGTCTAGCCGAACAATCAATACAAATAAAAATGCCAAAACTGACACTAGCCCAGGACGGATTTTTAGCTCCACAATCAAAACATTGCTATAAAAAGTAAATGAAACCAAATAAGTGATACATCATCACACAAGAAAAGAGTAAACAATTGTACAGACCTTGTTTGCAGGGATATTCTTCAATTTATTGAAAATAGTTAATAACTCGTTCTTTGTTGGTTTGTTGTCAGACATTCTAGTACACTTAATAGATCAACTTGTATGAGAAAGGCTTTCGGAATTCAATCAATTTAACTGAGAATTACAATCAAATTAAAAGAAACAAAATTTCAACATGAAAAGAATCGTTAACAAAACGAACCACCAGATGGCGTCGGTACATCGACGTTTCTATGGAAATTTTTTCTGAATTTAATCAATAACAATCTAATCAAATCAATAACAATTATTTCACTCAACTAAATTGTTCTAGTTTCTTTTATGTAGCTTTGTGTTTTTCAACTCACAATTGTGTCTTCATTTCTTAGCTTTATTTACACAACTATGAATACAAAAAAGGTAAGATAATTTCCCTACTATTTTTTTTTCATTTTCTCAAGAGTTTGATTATGTTTCACTTTGTTTCATTATTCTCACAAGAAATTGATTCTTCACTCGGATTTTGAGGTCATTAAAACAACAGAGGATGGAAAATGTGACAAACTTAAAAGCGAAAATCATCAAATGAATGTTAAAGGCTCTCTCGGAGTCTCTCATTCATCAAGTCAAGATGAAAGAGCTGAAAGTTTACAATCGATCACATATAAGATCGATATGATAGCTGATCAATTGAAAACATCCGATGATAACGAAAGAAAAAACATTGATATGTCAATCAATGGAGATAATTCTATATATAATAGTGATTCAGCTAATTCAACAAGCACTTTGCTAGCCTCAAGAGATGAGAAAGAGAAATTAAATTTCAACGAAAAAGATTTAGCACCACCTCTTTTGGATTCGCAACGGAGGAAAAAGATACCAGAGCGGCCAAGCCAAAGTTTAAATCTGTGGTCATTTTTAAAGAAATGTATTGGTAAAGAGTTGACGAAAATTCCTATGCCTGTTAACTTTAATGAGCCTCTGTCAATGTTACAACGATTAACCGAAGACTTTGACTATGCTCATTTACTCCATAAAGCAGCAACAATCAGCGATAGTTGTGATCAATTAGTTTATGTCGCTGCATTTTGTGTCTCCAGTTATGCATGTACAGGTATCAGACTGAACAAACCATTTAATCCTCTTCTAGGAGAAACTTATGAATGTGATAGAACATCTGATTTGGGATGGAAGAGTATAACCGAGCAGGTAAGAATCGAATAAGCAAATGAATGGATGATTGTGAATACTAATTGTGTTTTGTTATCATCAACAGGTGAGCCACCACCCCCCTATGTTAGCACTTCATTGTGAAGGTAAAGGTTGGAAATGTTGGAGTGAATTTGGTTTATCAAGTAAATTTCGAGGAAAATATTTACAAGTGAATCCAGTGGACATAAGTCACCTCGAGTTTCCAGAGCATGGTTATCATTATACTTGGCACAAAGTCACTACAACCATTCACAACATTATCGTTGGTAAACTTTGGGTGGATAATCATGGAGATATGGTGATTACTAATCACACAACTGGTGATAGATGCCTCTTGAAATTCATACCTTATAGTTACTTTTCACGAGATATTCCTAGAAAGGTAACGATCGAGATCAAGAAACTCTTCATCTTTTTCAGATTCTTTGTAATCAATTTCAACTCGTCTACAGGTGACTGGTAAGATTGTAGATTCGAAAGGAGTAACAAAATGGATTATTCAAGGAATTTGGGACGAATATATTGAGTCCGCACTAGTTTTCGATAAACGAACATCAGCCAAAGGAAAATCAATCTACGATACATCTCCATTCGTTCGTGTCTGGCAGAAAACTCGCAATATGTTCGTAATGAATCAACCATTGTATCCGGATAACTATTAATGTCGAAATGATGTTTACTTTTCAGGTCTGAATGCGAAAAAATGTATAATTTAACTGCTTTAGCTGTTCAATTGAATGAACCAGAAGAAGGAGTAGCTCCAACCGATAGTCGACTCAGACCAGATCAACGATTAATGGAAGAAGGTAAATGGGATGAGGCTAATCAAGTGAAAGGATTACTGGAAGAAAAACAAAGATCGACCCGGAGAAAGAGAGAGGAAGAAGCTGCTACTAATCCAGAAGCTGAAGTTTCTTATGCACCATCTTGGTTCAAGCTTCAAATCGACCCGATTACGAATAATCCAGTCCATGTTTATAACGGTGATTATTGGCAGTGCAAACAGAAACAAGATTGGTCTCGGTGTCCAGTGATATTTAATTGTGATAAAGAAAATGACTTAAAGTCAGTATCAGCAATAGGAAAAGTTTAATGGGATATTTTACTTCGTGTGCCCATCGATGATTCACCTATTCAACTAAGAGACTTAATCAATTATTATCATGATTGATAATTTCCATTATTTTCGGATGAGCTCAGGAAATAGACTCCAGAGATTTAAACTCCAGAAGAAGCTCTAAAGTTCTATATTTTATTATCAATATTTACTTTTATATCTCTTTTAATAACTTTGACAAAAGATGCTTAAAAGTAATTGAATGGTACCATTTAAATAGTACTTTATTCATGTCATTGCTGCAATTGAAATTAGATTTAACTTTACTTCAAGTCAAAAAAAACAAATGAATCACTTGTAGATCTGAATGCCAAATTACTCAATTGTACACATTCGCTCATTTCCAAGCTGAAGACTGAGATTAAAGTAAATTATTTTGCCAAAATACAGCGCAATCATCCCAACGAGCTGATCATCAAATCAACAATAGTTTGAAACTGTCGATGTTTCTTTCATTGCCAGTCTCTATGAGGATCGATTAGGTAGACGAGATTGCAACTGGAAAATCTGACAAAAAGATGGAGAATGTAATGAGAACAAGTTTCAAGATTTTAATATGGCACAGTGGGATAATAGTTCAGAATAGAATGAAATGTAATCATTACATCATAGAGATTCCCACTTTTTTTCATCATCTTATTCAATAATAGTGACGTGAAGAACATTATCACTTACTTTTCCATTCTTACACCTTGATAACTTGAAGAAACATAATAAATCAAGGAGCCAACCCTTTAAGCGGTAGAGGTTTTTTAATGGTCCATCCTGTTGGGTAAAATCGAAAGAGATGAGTGTAAATTTGAATTCAATAAAACCATTAGATTGGAAAGAAGAAAAAGAATCAGAAAAGAGGGTCTCAATCAATAAGAATTCATGAGTAGCAAATACTCTTTCAAGTCGCATCATTTGAGTCAAACAAACAAAAGTATTGAAAATAAATCACTTACCTTAAGGTAGAATCGTTCAAATGAACTGAAAGAGTTCTCATCACCTCGTGATCATATCTACACATTTGGAGAATTGGAATAAATGAAAAAGATTAGACCAAGTAAAGTCAACATAAAATCTGAATAAATGGAACATTAGTCAGATAAGTTAGAGTTTCAATCACTTAGAGTCATGAGTAGCAAATACTCAATAAAGTCACATCACGATTGTCTATTGTTTCATTAAAGTAAAATAGAAATTTACTTACCCAATTAACTAGGAATTCATGAATTACCATTGACGAGCATTGGCTGAATTGAGGAACCATGAGGAGAGAAATGAACAAACTTTAAGTCGGATATCCGAGATTCTTCAGTGGAAGTGTCGCCATCTAGTGGAAAGAAAACAATAAATTGGATGAACCAGATGATCTCAAGTCTCAAATTAAGTCTCAATTGTTTCCTTAGTTGTTTGATTAGTATTATCAACATTTCTGTTTCTCAACCATCATGAGTTTCATGCAAAAATTGAAGTTGAAAAACATTCCCACGTGTAACAAACAGTTCATTTTCTTAGGCGTTAAAGAAGACAAAGTAAGACTCATTTAGTAAAATTCAATATTTTCCTTAAACTAATGTTCCAATTTTCTCTTGATTTGATTGTTAGCGAATCGATGGGCGAAGCTCAAAAGATTTTCGTAAATTATCTATTGAATTCGGATTAGACTATGGATCATCTGTTGTCAACCTTGGCGATACACGTGTTATGTGTAACATTGGCTATCAAATTGCAGAGCCAAAGGCAACTAAAAGTTGTGAAGGATTTTTGAACATTAAGGTTGATTTAGCTGCTACGATGGCTCATTCTCATGAGAAATCTGTGGAAATCATGAAAATAGTTGAAAAGAATATAAAAGAATCTAGATGTCTAGATCTGGAATCCTTGTGTCTGATCTCTGGGGAAAAAGTCTATTTGTTAGAAGCAGATTTAATTGTCATGAACGATGAAGGAAATCTCCCTGAATGCTGTTCCATTGCTATTCTGGCCTCTTTGTCGCACTTCAAAAGACCCGATGTTTCAGTCATTGATGATAAAATCAAAGTTCATTCGTTTACTGACCGTCATCCGATTCCAATCAACATTCTCCATTATCCTTTTTGCACAAGCTTCACGTTTTTCGAGTACTTTAAATTTGTTTGTGATCCAACACAAGCGGAAGAACAAGTTTCCGATGGACATTTGATTGTTGGAGCAAATAATTACAGAGAAATAACAACAATTCACATTTCAGGCAAATCGTCGATCAACAAAGATATTGTCATTAAGTGTTGCCAATTAGCAATTGAAAGGAGTAAATATTTAACCAATTTCGTGAAAGATGCTGTCGAAAGAGATTTAGCTCAAAGAAATAGTGGAATCGGTTTGAGAAATTTGATTAACTCCTGAAAACTGAATTGATTTGAAAATAAACAAAAAATTATAATGTCAAGAGTTTAATTATAAAAAGATTTGAATACAATGAGCATGTGAATCCATTTTGTAATGTGATCAACTATTTATCTTAATGGGAACATTTAAAGAATGAAATTCGAGTATCGGTTGATTGTGTAATTTAAATTCATTTATTTCAATTGGTATCAACAGATTAACTATCGAAAAGGTTTGATTGGCAGAAGAAAATGAACTCGCTTGATTTGATTAGAATTTCGATCAAAGGAAAAATGAGACAATTGAAGGCTTGATTTTCGTTCTCAATGATCGTTCATCGATCCAAATTGATTAGTAAAGAAAAAAGAGAAAGTAATATTACAATTGGATTGATAATAATGACAGTTGATTGGGTGAACAAAATTAACCCTCGAAAATGACCACAAAATGTAAGTTAATTGGTAATTGCAGCGACTAATTGTTATTATATTGATGCATATTAGTTTCTATTGGTATTGTTTGTATAATAGTATTTGTGTCCACCGGTCATATGTACATTCAGGTACTCCAAGTATTATGGCTCGAGTTTGGATCGTCTCAGACACTCAGTTGGAATAGCATAAGCAATGTCTTTGATATTGGCGACGTCCGCTCTCAGTTGTTCAAGTTCTTCGCGATAATTGGTCAACATGCCTGACAGGTCATCTCGCGACTTTCTCAACTCTTCTGTTCGATTGTTCAAATCAGCAGTCAGCAATTCCTTCTCGGCTTCCCGCAGTTTCACCTCCAATTCTTTCATGTTTCCACCGTCGACAGAGTCCAAACCTCCAGAGTTTTTATTATTGAATCAACAGTTTGCAGTGCACCAGACACTTTGCTTTTCGCCTCGATGGCACTAGTCTTGGCTTGGTTAGCTCTTTCTAAAGCTTCTAAAGCCAATTTCTCGTCGTTGACAGTCTGTTCACCATATGAGTTGAGTCGACCTTCGGTATCGGCTAGAGCCCTGTTCAATGATTCCACCTCGTCTTTCATTCTTCCCGCTCTCTCCTTTGTTTTACCTGCTTCCCCACGAATCGCATTTGCATCAGCGGAAGCATTACCAGCGATGTAACGAGCCTCGGTTGCAATACTCTGAGCGTTTATCGCGTCATTGTAAGCCCCAGTGAGAGCATCAAAAGCCTCCTGTGTCTTGGCTTTGCCTTCGTTCAAAAGCTTTTCCACCTGTGGTACTCGCTTCAGTGCTTCATCTGCTCGTCCTTGACTTTCTTTCACTGACTTATCGAACCCTCGAAGTGTCATCAAAGTTCCAGTGGCTTCCGTCAAAGTGGAATTGGCTGCCTGAGCTGCTTTCTCTGCAGTTTTATGAGCTTTGTCCACTTCGCTCAACAACTCGGAAGCTTTGTTCTGTTGCCTGGTTGCCTCTTTCAGAAGAGATCGAACATCCTCCATTTGGATCTGTGTTCCATTCAGTACATTCTCGTATCGTGACATCATCGCATCCGCTTCTCTCATGATACGAGCCGCCTGATCGACCAACTCTCTGGCATCTTGTTTCATGCCCGAGGCGTTCACATTTGGAATACTCAATGAGCCCGCTTCGGTCAACAATTGTAGCGCATCTTTGGCAGCTCGATCAGCTTCTTTCTTTGCTTCTTCTGCCATTTTCCTTGTTCGTTCCAATAAATCGTTGATATCGATCAATTGTTTCTGAATGGCCCGAATCTTCACGATTACTCGAATGCATCACCATGGCTTCTTTCACCAATCGAGACGCTTCTTCTGAGTTGTTCAAAGCTTCTTTCGCCAACTTTTCCACCTTTTCAGCTTCTTTTTCAATCTTATCTGCTAGAGCAACCGATTCCAATGATATTCTGGACATTCGTTCAGACTGCTGTCCGTACCTTTTGAACCTTTCGCGAGCATGTTCCAAGGCAGTTCTTCCTTCATGATCGAATGTCTTTTTAGCTTCAGATAATATTAAATTGGCTTTTTCAATTATATCTTCTGCTAAACTCATGTTTTGCTTTCCAAAATTGACCAAGTTGTTCAACCCTTCCATCCGACCGTCAACCAACGAGGTCAATTCTTTGACTCGGGCTAAACGGTTCTTTAAAGTGGTCAAAGAATTGACAAGGTTTCGACCATCTGAGCCCATTCGACGAGCATCCGATACCAGTGCCTCAGTGCGAGCGATCAATTCTTCCAATTGTGTTTCGAACTTTGATCTTCCACTTCCACAGGGCTGTTTTGTATCTCCTCCAGTAATAATCGCAACTGGTTCAGTTTACCTCGGTGCCCATTCACAGAGTCCTGGATTAGTCCGTAGCAAGCTGGACAGTCTATACAACCAGCAGTTCGGTTGAACTTGTTTTCACGACACCGCTCACATCGACGGCCTTCCACGTTTGCCAAACACTCACATTGACCATTATCGCGACACTGCAGAGATTTTGATCCAATTCGATCACAGTCACACTTTGCACATCCCTTCTCAGAGAAACCATAATGATAAGGTGCACATTGGTCACACTTAGTTCCAATGACCCCAGGTCGACAGTAGCATTTGCCGGTGAACTGATCGCAGGTCAGATTATGTGATCCAAACATATTACAACCACAGGATTGGCAACCATTCTCACCACTGATATCCCAATAGCCTTGTATGCACTGGTCACACTTTCGTCCCATCACATAGTTTTTACACTCGCAGTGTCCACTGCGAGAGTCACAAAGAGCCAATTCTTTTCCATCTTCTCCCTTGCCCATCACTGTTCCAGTTCTATGGCAACCACAAGATTTACAATCTCCCTTAGGGTAACTCAGAGCATCACCAAAGAAACCGGGAAGACATTTCTCACATCGATCCTAATGGGAAGTGAAAAGAAAACAAATTCATCAATAAAGTGATTCCATTCGAAACTCATTCACTTCGACTCTTACCCCGGCAGTGTTGTAAATGCATTTCAAACACTTTCCCGTTTCATGGTCACAACTTCCGACAGAGTTTTCATCAATGTTCCCACTGCAATCGCATTTCCTGCAAGAACTGTTTGCTATCGGGTTACCAAAATAACCATCGATACAAGACTCACAGAGGGCTCCTGATTACAAAGATCGAGAAACAAACAATTAGTTTAAACCCAGTGAATAGCGACCGAGATTATCATTAGCACATGCAACCTAACGTCGAGTTAGTCACCCTTGAGAAAGAGTTTCTCATGTTAGCAAATCTTTCACTCTCTTCTTAGTTGCTGATGATTTTAATCATCCATGCAAATACTTATCCATGAATCAATTAACTGTCTCAATTCAGCTCATCACTGATCATTACCTCCGTAACCTTGAGGACACTCCAAACAAGCTATACTTTCATCAGGTAAGACAACACAAGCTCCCGCATTACGGTGACAGGGACAAGAAGTACATCCAGTCCCGTCTAATGGATTACCGTAATAGCCTCGAGCACAAGTCTCACAATTATCACCACCGGTGTTGTTTGTACACATACATTTTCCTTTACAAATTAACCATCACCATGAATTAATTAGAAACCACCACCAATATCAAGTTAAGTTTGGTTAGAGATTGCAAATGGGAAGTGGGAGTGGGAGTGGGAGTGGGCGTGGATGGGGAATAGGAATAGGAGGAAGAAAAGAAAGTAAGAAAATTGATTGTTAAAGTTACCGTCACCAAAGACCAGAATCAGTATCAAACCGGTGATTTTCCTTCACCTTGTTCACTCTCTTTACCTGTATATGGATCACAAAAGTCAGCGTAGCCATTACATTGACAAGGTAGACAAACCGCGAAACTTCCCCCGCCCGGTGGTTCGTGTCGATATCCCGTCTTACATGACTCACAAAACTGTCCATCATAACCTGCTGGACACTCACATCGCTCGACCCAACTTGCTGCTCGACCATATGCACCCCGTTGGGCAGATTCCAGGGCTATTTCATCAACATAACCTGACCCATCTCTATTGTACACAATGCGAATCTTGATGGACGTTAAATTGGCCAAAACACTTATGAAATCTTTCCCAGACAGCCTCGGACTCCAGCCGAATCGAGCGTCTTCGTGAAGTCTAAACGAGTAAGAACGTTGGTTTCGACTTGGAAGACTATTGTCTTGACCGTGTATTGGTTGAGCAAGGGTCAATCCAGCGCCTTCAATAATGACATCGGCAAATTGTGAGGCTGGAGAATCGTCGTTCACTCTTAAATTGAATCTCAAGTGTTGATTGTAAGAGAAACGCTGATCCCCAAGGAAAGATGGAGGAGCAACCAAATAAACCGCGTCCAATCCATAACTTGCTTGAGAGCCGATACTATGATCTGATGTATTGTGTACGAGTGCAACAGAACGACCCATTCTATCAATCGCCGTCCATTTCTCGGTATCTTTGTAGAAATAAGATTCAATTGCATGGGCAGTGTAATCTTCCGCCGATTCGCAAACAGATGAGTGGCCGTAACAAAAGCAAGATAAACATCCAAATTCGTTGGTTCCTTGCAAATCGAAGTAACCAGGCTTACACTTTTCACAAGTTCTTCCTTCCACATTCTGTTTACATAAACATTCCCCAGAGACAGGGTGACATCGAGCGGTGTTGTTGAAACTTCCTTGTACAAAGCAGTCGCAGGGTCTGACGGGCAAATAAAAGGTTAGTTAAATATCTTGGGAAAATGATCCACTAGAAATACTCACTTGCAACCCTGGGCCGAAAAGTCGTAATAGTTATCAGCACAACGATCGCATTTTTCCCCAGAAACTCCTGGTCTACAGATACATTGACCATCTCGACTGCACTGCGATGTCACGGACCCTTAACGAATGAAAATGCCAATAAAACAATCGAATCCATATAAATACTATTTCATTGACTTACCTGTTGGATCGCAGTCACAGGTAACACATCGTCCCAGATTATTTTCGTAAAAACCTTCCTTGCATCTTTCACAGTTTGGTCCATCGGTGTTGTCGGCACAGTCAACATCGACCTCCGTGTCCAGTTTCAGCCCACAAATCAGCATCGTAAACGCATTTCGAGGCTTTATTGTTACAATTACAAACTGAAATATAAAACACAAGTTAGAAGAGAAAACAGAGAAAGGGGAACAATTAAAGAAACTAAATGGTATTACATTCCCAGACTGACTTCTTAGTGTTCCACACTTCAAGTTGCACGCACTCAACAAGTACGGCGCTTGACGCAAAAATAAATATCAAGGAAAGTATCGTTTGCATGGTAGAAACTCAGATGTTCCTCTTATCACTTATTCAGTGTAGTTGGGGCACAGTAATACAAAATTGAAGCGATTCTCGGACCATTTACAGGTCAAATAATCATGTTACACTTGATGCGACGATGATCGTTACTCTAGGCGCCCTTAGTCAACAGATTCTTAACTTTATTTGGTCACTGGACTACAAGTCAAACGATTGTGAATAGCAAAGCAACAAAAACTGGATTTCATGTTAGTTTTGTCTCTTCTATTAACGGAGAAAAGGTATAACCTGTACCGCAACTTTTACTGACAAAAGTGCGTAGGCATCAATTCAGCCCACTTTAGTTGTCTTATCTCGATACCAAAACAACAACAGGTATCATGATATTTTCTACTTACGTTGACATTCGTGTGCGTCCTCAAAAGTAGCAACTTCATATTTCTGATCGTTATACAGATCGTGACAACGTTCACAATTGACTCCAGTCGTGTTGTGTTCACAAATACACATCAATTGGCTGTAGGGATCATTTATATCAGAGGTTCTGCAGTCACTCGCATGTCCATTACATTTGCATCTACAGGTCGAGAAAAAGGTCGAGAAAAAGGTCAATGAGAATGGAATCAATGATATTAATCAGATATTCGCTCGCTCAACAGATGAGTAGATTCCTGGTATCACTTCATATTCATTTGTTACATTTTAACTGTAATTTTCAAGGTCACTAATCATGTTCACTAGTTTGAAGATAAAGCGAGAGAGAACAGCTCATCTTTGCCTCGTCATCTTCTCATCTTCTCATCAACATCAATAGACAAGTCAACGAATTTGATTCGCAATCAGAAATTCTCAGATAAACATTGAAATCAGCTTTTTCTCTCATTAAACTGTAAAATTTTCTGTCTTAAAGGCGTCAGTTGAGACTATTTTTGGAACCAACCAATAGATCAACACCCATAACTATTTAAGTCTCGATAGTTTTCGATAAAATGGTTATCCAGAGGGAGAAAGAAGAGGAAAGTAGGATGGGTGAGTAGTTTAAGAAAAAACAGATAACTTTTAGAGAAAAATGCGTTTGAGATGATCTTTGTTTCTCTCTTTCCTCTTTAACTACTAACTGATCACTCCCTTTGCCAGAGATCACTGTGTCTTCTTTCATTCTTCATCATCACAACCACTGCTCTCGAATCATCACCAATATCTATCAAAGTCCACAAGAGGTAAGAGCAAAGAGTGCGAGAGAGAGAAAACAGGAGAGAAAGAGAGCGAGGGCGAGAAAGACAATGGTAATGTTTCGGTTATCCTTTTGGTTCATGTGTTTCAATCTCTTCGACTCTTTAATCGGTCTACTAATCCATCTTTATCTCATCTCCATGACTTGATCTTTGCAGGATGAAAAAGAAAGAAGGAAAGCTGAAGTGCGAGCTCGTCTCGAAGCTCAAGCTCGAAAGAAACGCGGTTTCATGACCCCCGAAAGGAAAAAGCGACTGAGGGTAAGTAAACATTGACACTTTCACTTGAATCTTGAACTAGAGTTAAATTACTGTTGAAAGTTTTTTCTTATTCCACTTGTAACCCAAACAACGTCTTCAGAATTTACTTCGACGTAAGGCAGCGGAAGCGCTGAAAAGGGAGCAAGAAAGAAAAGCTGAAGAGAGACGAAGGATCATCCGAGAACGCACTGGAGCCCAGAAAAATTTCGATTCGGTCAACGAAGGTAATTAGTGTTACACTTTGCGATTTACGAGCTTTCCTC
This sequence comes from Panonychus citri, assembly GCF_014898815.1. Lineage (NCBI taxonomy): Eukaryota > Metazoa > Arthropoda > Arachnida > Trombidiformes > Tetranychidae > Panonychus > Panonychus citri. Next base: position 35,906 of record NW_026515459.1, on the reverse strand, counting down.
ATTTCTGTTTGATTCTCAATCTCAAGCTAATCTTCAATCAATCGTGAAAGATTATTATAAAAGAATTCAGGACTTGGAAAGTAAAAAGTGGGACTTGGAAAGGGCCACTCGAGTGAAAGAAATCGAGGTTAGTAGTGAGATTGAACAATAACCATTAATCGATTGGCTCTTTTTCCAATTGTTCATCATTGTTTTCAGCTTAAAGAAATGCAGGAAAAAGTAAACGATCTGAAGGGCAAATTGTAAGTATTCACACAAAATCTCAATTCTGTTGCTTTTCTTTTCTTTTCAATGTCTGTGTCTTTCACTTGGTCAGTGTCATTCCTCCGTTGAAAAAAGTGTCGAAAACTGCGAATCAGTAAGTTAAACTGTCACACAATTGTCTCCACTCGATGCAACCATTAAAGATCTTAATCTTGACTTCGTTTTCTTATTCTTAGATTAGAGAAAATTCGTATGTTTACTGCTCGAGTTTCTCAGATGGATTATCGTAATCAATTGAAACAAGTTCAGAAAAATGATTATCGTCTCGAGGATAACGACGAGGTCGCCAGCAAGACATGCAAACCTGAATGGGCTCAACCCAAAAGCAAAACAACATCGGTATCTGAGGCCATTTCTGAGGCTGTTTCTGAGGCCGAGCAAGATGATTACTAAGTTTTCAACAAGACTGGACATTACGCACTAAGTGTATCTCGCTGCAATCTCGCAACGAAAACAATCATTGTAATCAACATGATAAAATATTGATTAGTTAATAAACAGATTGTTTCGTCCAATCATTGATTACGTTTCTATTTGATTGATTGATTGATTGAATTGATGAGACTTACCTTCCACCAACCGACAGGTCAGAAATTGCATAGTAATACGTTTTAAGTACTTGTGGGTCTCGAAAAACTTCATCACCAAACGTATTATGTCTCACCATGACAACTTTTATATCGGTGGCAGCGACGAATTTCTGTTGGGAGGAAGCGATCGAAAATTGAGCGATAAACAGCATCGAAGAAATTACTGTTATGTTCTAAAGTTTTTTACCTGCAATTCCAAGTTTTGATCGAATCTTTTATGACTTGGCCTGAGCTCTAGAGTGCTGAAAATAATATTCCCACCAGTGAGAGGAGAAATGTCCGAGAATTCTTTGGAGCACAAAACTTTGTCCGGCTGAGAATCGGGGACTTCTCTCGATTCACTGACATTGAATGTATCCAAACAGTTTCCACTGAAATACTGGAAAGGCACCCAATCGCTTTTCTCGTCCTCTCTTTTGTAAATAGCCAGACTTTCAGGTCGAGGGGAATTGAACAACAGTCGAATATATGTAACATCATAAGATTTACCTGTTTTCGACCAATTAGATTACGATGGTCCATTAATCTCTCTCGTTGATTAATAATCAATTTAGTGAATTGAATGGACTCACCCAAATGAAGTGTAATATTAACTGTTTTCGGGAACTCGATCCCATCGTACATGGTTTCACTTTGCCACCAGGTCTGAGTTGCATTATCGTGAAAATCATTGATGAAGTTTACAGGGTGATCACCTCGACGACACTTACCATCACAGGTTCTCTGGTTTCTGTCCTCTCGATTAGGTGTTTGAACACAATAATAAGTAATGTAAGCATCCTTACATTACTTATTATTGTGTTCAAACACCTAATCGAGAGGACAGAAACCAGAGAACCTGTGATGGTAAGTGTCGTCGAGGTGATCACCCTGTAAACTTCATCAATGATTTTCACGATAATGCAACTCAGACCTGGTGGCAAAGTGAAACCATGTACGATGGGATCGAGTTCCGAAAACAGTTAATATTACACTTCATTTGGGTGAGTCCACGTTCAATTCACTAAATTGATTATTAATCAACGAGAGATTAATGGACCATCGTAATCTAATTGGTCGAAAACAGGTAAATCTTATGATGTTATATATTCGACTGTTGTTCAATTCCCTCGACCTGAAAGTCTGGCTATTTACAAAAGAGAGGACGAGAAAAGCGATTGGGTGCCTTTCCAGTATTTCAGTGGAAACTGTTTGATACATTCAATGTCAGTGAATCGAGAGAAGTCCTGATTCTCAGCCGGACAAAGTTTTGTGCTCCAAAGAATTCTCGGACATTTCTCCTCTCACTGGTGGGAATATTATTTTCAGCACTCTAGAGCTCAGGCCAAGTCATAAAAGATTCGATCAAAACTTGGAATTGCAGGTAAAAAACTTTAGAACATAACAGTAATTTCTTCGATGCTGTTTATCGCTCAATTTTCGATCGCTTCCTCCCAACAGAAATTCGTCGCTGCCACCGATATAAAAGTTGTCATGGTGAGACATAATACGTTTGGTGATGAAGTTTTTCGAGACCCACAAGTACTTAAAACGTATTACTATGCAATTTCTGACCTGTCGGTTGGTGGAAGGTAAGTCTCATCAATTCAATCAATCAATCAATCAAATAGAAACGTAATCAATGATTGGACGAAACAATCTGTTTATTAACTAATCAATATTTTATCATGTTGATTACAATGATTGTTTTCGTTGCGAGATTGCAGCGAGATACACTTAGTGCGTAATGTCCAGTCTTGTTGAAAACTTAGTAATCATCTTGCTCGGCCTCAGAAACAGCCTCAGAAATGGCCTCAGATACCGATGTTGTTTTGCTTTTGGGTTGAGCCCATTCAGGTTTGCATGTCTTGCTGGCGACCTCGTCGTTATCCTCGAGACGATAATCATTTTTCTGAACTTGTTTCAATTGATTACGATAATCCATCTGAGAAACTCGAGCAGTAAACATACGAATTTTCTCTAATCTAAGAATAAGAAAACGAAGTCAAGATTAAGATCTTCAATGGTTGCATCGAGTGGAGACAATTGTGTGACAGTTTAACTTACTGATTCGCAGTTTTCGACACTTTTTTCAACGGAGGAATGACACTGACCAAGTGAAAGACACAGACATTGAAAAGAAAAGCAACAGAATTGAGATTTTGTGTGAATACTTACAATTTGCCCTTCAGATCGTTTACTTTTTCCTGCATTTCTTTAAGCTGAAAACAATGATGAACAATTGGAAAAAGAGCCAATCGATTAATGGTTATTGTTCAATCTCACTACTAACCTCGATTTCTTTCACTCGAGTGGCCCTTTCCAAGTCCCACTTTTTACTTTCCAAGTCCTGAATTCTTTTATAATAATCTTTCACGATTGATTGAAGATTAGCTTGAGATTGAGAATCAAACAGAAATGAGGAAAGCTCGTAAATCGCAAAGTGTAACACTAATTACCTTCGTTGACCGAATCGAAATTTTTCTGGGCTCCAGTGCGTTCTCGGATGATCCTTCGTCTCTCTTCAGCTTTTCTTTCTTGCTCCCTTTTCAGCGCTTCCGCTGCCTTACGTCGAAGTAAATTCTGAAGACGTTGTTTGGGTTACAAGTGGAATAAGAAAAAACTTTCAACAGTAATTTAACTCTAGTTCAAGATTCAAGTGAAAGTGTCAATGTTTACTTACCCTCAGTCGCTTTTTCCTTTCGGGGGTCATGAAACCGCGTTTCTTTCGAGCTTGAGCTTGAGACGAGCTCGCACTTCAGCTTTCCTTCTTTCTTTTCATCCTGCAAAGATCAAGTCATGGAGATGAGATAAAGATGGATTAGTAGACCGATTAAAGAGTCGAAGAGATTGAACACATGAACCAAAAGGATAACCGAAACATTACCATTGTCTTCTCGCCCTCGCTCTCTTTCTCTCCTGTTTTCTCTCTCGCACTCTTTTGCTCTTACTCTTGTGGACTTTGATAGATATTGGTGATGATTCGAGAGCAGTGGTTGTGATGATGAAGAATGAAAGAAGACACAGTGATCTCTGGCAAAGGAGTGATCAGTTAGTAGTTAAAGAGGAAAGAGAGAAACAAAGATCATCTCAAACGCATTTTTCTAAAAGTTATCTGTTTTTCTTAAACTACTCACCCATCCTACTTTCCTCTTCTTTCTCCCTCTGGATAACCATTTTATCGAAAACTATCGAGACTTAAATAGTTATGGGTGTTGATCTATTGGTTGGTTCCAAAAATAGTCTCAACTGACGCCTTTAAGACAGAAAATTTTACAGTTTAATGAGAGAAAAAGCTGATTTCAATGTTTATCTGAGAATTTCTGATTGCGAATCAAATTCGTTGACTTGTCTATTGATGTTGATGAGAAGATGAGAAGATGACGAGGCAAAGATGAGCTGTTCTCTCGCTTTATCTTCAAACTAGTGAACATGATTAGTGACCTTGAAAATTACAGTTAAAATGTAACAAATGAATATGAAGTGATACCAGGAATCTACTCATCTGTTGAGCGAGCGAATATCTGATTAATATCATTGATTCCATTCTCATTGACCTTTTTCTCGACCTTTTTCTCGACCTGTAGATGCAAATGTAATGGACATGCGAGTGACTGCAGAACCTCTGATATAAATGATCCCTACAGCCAATTGATGTGTATTTGTGAACACAACACGACTGGAGTCAATTGTGAACGTTGTCACGATCTGTATAACGATCAGAAATATGAAGTTGCTACTTTTGAGGACGCACACGAATGTCAACGTAAGTAGAAAATATCATGATACCTGTTGTTGTTTTGGTATCGAGATAAGACAACTAAAGTGGGCTGAATTGATGCCTACGCACTTTTGTCAGTAAAAGTTGCGGTACAGGTTATACCTTTTCTCCGTTAATAGAAGAGACAAAACTAACATGAAATCCAGTTTTTGTTGCTTTGCTATTCACAATCGTTTGACTTGTAGTCCAGTGACCAAATAAAGTTAAGAATCTGTTGACTAGGGCGCCTAGAGTAACGATCATCGTCGCATCAAGTGTAACATGATTATTTGACCTGTAAATGGTCCGAGAATCGCTTCAATTTTGTATTACTGTGCCCCAACTACACTGAATAAGTGATAAGAGGAACATCTGAGTTTCTACCATGCAAACGATACTTTCCTTGATATTTATTTTTGCGTCAAGCGCCGTACTTGTTGAGTGCGTGCAACTTGAAGTGTGGAACACTAAGAAGTCAGTCTGGGAATGTAATACCATTTAGTTTCTTTAATTGTTCCCCTTTCTCTGTTTTCTCTTCTAACTTGTGTTTTATATTTCAGTTTGTAATTGTAACAATAAAGCTTCGAAATGCGTTTACGATGCTGATTTGTGGGCTGAAACTGGACACGGAGGTCGATGTGTTGACTGTGCCGACAACACCGATGGACCAAACTGTGAAAGATGCAAGGAAGGTTTTTACGAAAATAATCTGGGACGATGTGTTACCTGTGACTGCGATCCAACAGGTAAGTCAATGAAATAGTATTTATATGGATTCGATTGTTTTATTGGCATTTTCATTCGTTAAGGGTCCGTGACATCGCAGTGCAGTCGAGATGGTCAATGTATCTGTAGACCAGGAGTTTCTGGGGAAAAATGCGATCGTTGTGCTGATAACTATTACGACTTTTCGGCCCAGGGTTGCAAGTGAGTATTTCTAGTGGATCATTTTCCCAAGATATTTAACTAACCTTTTATTTGCCCGTCAGACCCTGCGACTGCTTTGTACAAGGAAGTTTCAACAACACCGCTCGATGTCACCCTGTCTCTGGGGAATGTTTATGTAAACAGAATGTGGAAGGAAGAACTTGTGAAAAGTGTAAGCCTGGTTACTTGATTTGCAAGGAACCAACGAATTTGGATGTTTATCTTGCTTTTGTTACGGCCACTCATCTGTTTGCGAATCGGCGGAAGATTACACTGCCCATGCAATTGAATCTTATTTCTACAAAGATACCGAGAAATGGACGGCGATTGATAGAATGGGTCGTTCTGTTGCACTGTACACAATACATCAGATCATAGTATCGGCTCTCAAGCAAGTTATGGATTGGACGCGGTTTATTTGGTTGCTCCTCCATCTTTCCTTGGAGATCAGCGTTTCTCTTACAATCAACACTTGAGATTCAATTTAAGAGTGAACGACGATTCTCCAGCCTCACAATTTGCCGATGTCATTATTGAAGGCGCTGGATTGACCCTTGCTCAACCAATACACGGTCAAGACAATAGTCTTCCAAGTCGAAACCAACGTTCTTACTCGTTTAGACTTCACGAAGACGCTCGATTCGGCTGGAGTCCGAGGCTGTCTGGGAAAGATTTCAAGTGTTTTGGCCAATTTAACGTCCATCAAGATTCGCATTGTGTACAATAGAGATGGGTCAGGTTATGTTGATGAAATAGCCCTGGAATCTGCCCAACGGGTGCATATGGTCGAGCAGCAAGTTGGGTCGAGCGATGAGTGTCCAGCAGGTTATGATGGACAGTTTTGTGAGTCATGTAAGACGGGATATCGACACGAACCACCGGGCGGGGGAAGTTTCGCGGTTTGTCTACCTTGTCAATGTAATGGCTACGCTGACTTTTGTGATCCATATACAGGTAAAGAGAGTGAACAAGGTGAAGGAAAATCACCGGTTTGATACTGATTCTGGTCTTTGGTGACGGTAACTTTAACAATCAATTTTCTTACTTTCTTTTCTTCCTCCTATTCCTATTCCCCTTCCACTCCCACTCCCACTTCCCATTTGCAATCTCTAACCAAACTTAACTTGATATTGGTGGTGGTTTCTAATTAATTCATGGTGATGGTTAATTTGTAAAGGAAAATGTATGTACAAACAACACCGGTGGTGATAATTGTGAGACTTGTGCTCGAGGCTATTACGGTAATCCATTAGACGGGACTGGATGTACTTCTTGTCCCTGTCACCGTAATGCGGGAGCTTGTGTTGTCTTACCTGATGAAAGTATAGCTTGTTTGGAGTGTCCTCAAGGTTACGGAGGTAATGATCAGTGATGAGCTGAATTGAGACAGTTAATTGATTCATGGATAAGTATTTGCATGGATGATTAAAATCATCAGCAACTAAGAAGAGAGTGAAAGATTTGCTAACATGAGAAACTCTTTCTCAAGGATGACTAACTCGACGTTAGGTTGCATGTGCTAATGATAATCTAGGTCGCTATTCACTGGGTTTAAACTAATTGTTTGTTTCTCGATCTTTGTAATCAGGAGCCCTCTGTGAGTCTTGTATCGATGGTTATTTTGGTAACCCGATAGCAAACAGTTCTTGCAGGAAATGCGATTGCAGTGGGAACATTGACGAAAACTCTGTCGGAAGTTGTGACCATGAAACGGGAAAGTGTTTGAAATGCATTTACAACACTGCCGGGGTAAGAGTCGAAGTGAATGAGTTTCGAATGGAATCACTTTATTGATGAATTTGTTTTCTTTTCACTTCCCATTAGGATCGATGTGAGAAATGTCTTCCCGGTTTCTTTGGTGATGCTCTGAGTTACCCTAAGGGAGATTGTAAATCTTGTGGTTGCCATAGAACTGGAACAGTGATGGGCAAGGGAGAAGATGGAAAAGAATTGGTTTGTGACTCTCGCAGTGGACACTGCGAGTGTAAAACTATGTGATGGGACGAAAGTGTGACCAGTGCATACAAGGCTATTGGGATATCAGTGGTGAGAATGGTTGCCAATCCTGTGGTTGTAATATGTTTGATCACATAATCTGACCTGCGATCAGTTCACCGGCAAATGCTACTGTCGACCTGGGGTCATTGGAACTAGTGTGACCAATGTGCACCTTATCATTATGGTTTCTCTGAGAAGGGATGTGCAAAGTGTGACTGTGATCGAATTGGATCCAAATCTCTGCAGTGTCGCGATAATGGTCAATGTGAGTGTTTGGCAAACGTGGAAGGCCGTCGATGTGAGCGGTGTCGTGAAAACAAGTTCAACCGAACTGCTGGTTGTATAGACTGTCCAGCTTGCTACGGACTAATCCAGGACTCTGTGAATGGGCACCGAGGTAAACTGAACCAGTTGCGATTATTACTGGAGGAGATACAAAACAGCCCTGTGGAAGTGGAAGATCAAAAGTTCGAAACACAATTGGAAGAATTGATCGCTCGCACTGAGGCACTGGTATCGGATGCTCGTCGAATGGGCTCAGATGGTCGAAACCTTGTCAATTCTTTGACCACTTTAAAGAACCGTTTAGCCCGAGTCAAAGAATTGACCTCGTTGGTTGACGGTCGGATGGAAGGGTTGAACAACTTGGTCAATTTTGGAAAGCAAAACATGAGTTTAGCAGAAGATATAATTGAAAAAGCCAATTTAATATTATCTGAAGCTAAAAAGACATTCGATCATGAAGGAAGAACTGCCTTGGAACATGCTCGCGAAAGGTTCAAAAGGTACGGACAGCAGTCTGAACGAATGTCCAGAATATCATTGGAATCGGTTGCTCTAGCAGATAAGATTGAAAAGAAGCTGAAAAGGTGGAAAAGTTGGGAAAGAAGCTTTGAACAACTCAGAAGAAGCGTCTCGATTGGTGAAAGAAGCCATGGTGATGCATTCGAGTAATCGTGAAGAGATTCGGGCCATTCAGAAACAATTGATCGATATCAACGATTTATTGGAACGAACAAGGAAAATGGCAGAAGAAGCAAAGAAAGAAGCTGATCGAGCTGCCAAAGATGCGCTACAATTGTTGACCGAAGCGGGCTCATTGAGTATTCCAAATGTGAACGCCTCGGGCATGAAACAAGATGCCAGAGAGTTGGTCGATCAGGCGGCTCGTATCATGAGAGAAGCGGATGCGATGATGTCACGATACGAGAATGTACTGAATGGAACACAGATCCAAATGGAGGATGTTCGATCTCTTCTGAAAGAGGCAACCAGGCAACAGAACAAAGCTTCCGAGTTGTTGAGCGAAGTGGACAAAGCTCATAAAACTGCAGAGAAAGCAGCTCAGGCAGCCAATTCCACTTTGACGGAAGCCACTGGAACTTTGATGACACTTCGAGGGTTCGATAAGTCAGTGAAAGAAAGTCAAGGACGAGCAGATGAAGCACTGAAGCGAGTACCACAGGTGGAAAAGCTTTTGAACGAAGGCAAAGCCAAGACACAGGAGGCTTTTGATGCTCTCACTGGGGCTTACAATGACGCGATAAACGCTCAGAGTATTGCAACCGAGGCTCGTTACATCGCTGGTAATGCTTCCGCTGATGCAAATGCGATTCGTGGGGAAGCAGGTAAAACAAAGGAGAGAGCGGGAAGAATGAAAGACGAGGTGGAATCATTGAACAGGGCTCTAGCCGATACCGAAGGTCGACTCAACTCATATGGTGAACAGACTGTCAACGACGAGAAATTGGCTTTAGAAGCTTTAGAAAGAGCTAACCAAGCCAAGACTAGTGCCATCGAGGCGAAAAGCAAAGTGTCTGGTGCACTGCAAACTGTTGATTCAATAATAAAACTCTGGAGGGTTTGGACTCTGTCGACGGTGGAAACATGAAAGAATTGGAGGTGAAACTGCGGGAAGCCGAGAAGGAATTGCTGACTGCTGATTTGAACAATCGAACAGAAGAGTTGAGAAAGTCGCGAGATGACCTGTCAGGCATGTTGACCAATTATCGCGAAGAACTTGAACAACTGAGAGCGGACGTCGCCAATATCAAAGACATTGCTTATGCTATTCCAACTGAGTGTCTGAGACGATCCAAACTCGAGCCATAATACTTGGAGTACCTGAATGTACATATGACCGGTGGACACAAATACTATTATACAAACAATACCAATAGAAACTAATATGCATCAATATAATAACAATTAGTCGCTGCAATTACCAATTAACTTACATTTTGTGGTCATTTTCGAGGGTTAATTTTGTTCACCCAATCAACTGTCATTATTATCAATCCAATTGTAATATTACTTTTCTCTTTTTTTCTTTACTAATCAATTTGGATCGATGAACGATCATTGAGAACGAAAATCAAGCCTTCAATTGTCTCATTTTTCCTTTGATCGAAATTCTAATCAAATCAAGCGAGTTCATTTTCTTCTGCCAATCAAACCTTTTCGATAGTTAATCTGTTGATACCAATTGAAATAAATGAATTTAAATTACACAATCAACCGATACTCGAATTTCATTCTTTAAATGTTCCCATTAAGATAAATAGTTGATCACATTACAAAATGGATTCACATGCTCATTGTATTCAAATCTTTTCATGATCAATTTATTTCTTAGTGGAAGCATAAAATATAACAAACCAACTAAAGCTTATGAAACAGGTTACATAGGAATGGAAGGTTGAATATGATAAAAAGGTGAGAGTTCAAGAGACAATTGCTCCAGATAACAAATGATGATTCGAATTAAAAACTCAATTTAAGGTTTGCATCTACGATAAGTTTATACAAAAATCACAGTCAAAGGGAAGGTAGAGAAAAAAGTTCAATGATTATGTGATAACGAAGAGTTTATGTGAGTGAAAATAAAAGGTTAAGTGAATAGAGTTAGATAAAGTTGACTAATTGATGGACATCAATGATTAACCAAAAGCTTGATAAATAAGAGAAGATCAACTGGTCTCAATTGCGTGAGAACATTTAACAGAATTTGACCCTTCCGGACAACAGAAATGAAAGAAATTTCGTTTCAGGAGACTCTTGGTAATCCAAAGCTCATCTGTTGAAGATCCCATGGAAAAATATTAACGATTAACGAAAATGATATCAAGGCATTTGCAGCCAATCCATTCAGCCATTAATTTGCTCGTCGATTTCAAATGATTAAAATTGGATGAAAAATTATATTTTGGATGATTGAATGTCGCTAAGACTGATCATATCATTGCTCGATGGACGATAGACTTCGACCCAAAGCCGCAAATCTTCCACCTCTGATGAGGGAGTCACAATCTAAAAATAAACAAAATGTAGACAATTGAATAGAAAATGTCATCAAACAAAACATTTACGCCATCACCTCAAATACTTACATTGTTGTTTCCGGTTTTTGGTACGTAGTTATCGTTGATGTAACAATGCTTCTCATTTTCGAGGAAAGGCCAGAGACTAGAAGTTTGTGTAAAAATGTTTTTTTGTGTCTTATGGTTTAAACTGTTACCGATGAAGGTTCCAAAAAGAGATGAGTATGAATGATACAATATCGATTGCTAGAGAGAGAGAGAGAAGAGAATAGAAATCAGAGAATATGCTTGTAGGTAAAACAAAAGACTTACGAGATAAACAACATTGAATTCAAATGCTTCACTATGTTGGAGAACTATTTGGTAAACACAGTCAAGCCACTGTTGGAAGATTGGACATTTTTCATAAGAATTATCGTCTTCTGGCATGACCCCGTGCCTGTCGGCGAACTTGTGGCCAAACTCGATCCATTCTTTTTCAACCAAAACTCTGAAACCATCATAAGTACGATAATAAGGATCAAGCATGAGTTGAACGAGAGACACAAGTTGAGGTGTCCGATCCCATCCATCTGAACAATGGACCAAACATGAACGGTCATCTTCAATGGCTTCTGAAATGGTGACAGCTGATTTAAGTAGACAAGAAATGTAATGAAGCCACTTGGAGCTACTCACGAGACTCTCCCAACTGAAAGACAAATTATTCAATAAGATTAATACTGAGACGAGACAAATAATTGGTGTCAACTCACGCGTCTGAATACATATCACAATTTTGAAGATAACGTAAAGAGTCAAAGCTTTTCTAATACTGTGGATATTTGCTAGTCCCATGAATTGAATGTCACAATAGGGATAATATTCGGTGCACTCACAACCACCCCTTTGGCTCGATTGACCATGGCCACAGTGTAAGACCGACAATCAACAACCATCATGTGTTTTGTATAGGGTCAATCTCATTCTTTGATAGATTGGATTCATTTTTGTCTTCATTAGTCTCTTGTTTGATTACTTGGTTGACTTGTTCATCTGATTTTTCATCTTGCTCAATGGGCGTGGGTTTGTGTTTCGCTCTACTCAGAACCATTGAACTAGTGGCAATCAGGTGAATAAGTTTCTCATCGGTATCAGAGCGTGAACCCCATAGGCCTACATAAGGTTGACTACTTCTCGCAATAACACATCCGTTTTTGTAATATCTCCAAGTGATGACAGGCAGTCGATATTGATAGCGGAAATTGGCCACAATCTTGAGTTCGTCGTCACTTATCTCAGCGGGAACGATTAAAAAACGAGGATAACTTGGACAGAGTTGAAAATCTTCATTGGCTGTACTGATTCTGTACCGAGGTTTCTCTTTGGGTTCTAGTCCGTTTTCAGAGACATTGGTTGTGACATCCTGATAAGTGACGTGATTCGGACTGGCATAGCCGAAATCCTCGTCGAATTTGAGTCTGCAGTATTCGAAATACGTCAAAGATTCTTTCATTTCAAGCGCATTTGCTGAATAATTAAGATCTGGTTGCAAAGGCGGTTTTTCGTCGGAAAGACTAACAATACATGTGAGTTGATCGACTGCGACTGGATTATCAGGATCCATTGATTACGATTGGTGACAAGGAGAAAGAGACACAAACAGAGGACAAAGTGGGGACGACGATCAAGGACGAGAACCAAAGACTAACTAACCACTGGAATAATTGTAAACAATTGACTCAATTGATGTAAGGGAACAGGAAACGTAGCCATTAATGGGCGTGGACAATTTTATTGATTTCATTGGTGGGGAAACAACTGCGAGTGTGCAGACTCAAGACTCACTTGAATTAATTACTAATCATTTCGGATTAAAATTAACCGATTTTCTATTGACCAATCAGTTCAATAGACGAGCATCAATCAAATCACTCGATTAGCACAAAGGACAATCAATTGTCTGATGTTCTCCCAGACAAAATCATTTTCGTTGCGATTTCACATCAAGTCTTTAGAACTTCGACAATTTTGTTCTTTCTGAAAGTTGGACATTTCGAACGGTTCGATTTCTTTGGATAAACTTTTGTAGAGTTGAACAGCTCCGATCAGATCGATGGGACAACTTGGTTTTCATGATATTCCGAAGATTTTTTTTCTTTTTTCTTTAGGTTCCGCCAATTTCTCATTTTGATTATACAAGAAAGATCAACTTCTCGATTTGATTTTTGCAACAGTTTAATGTTTAATAAATGATTTAATTTGTACAATCACAGAAAAAAGTTATCAATTTAAGCCATAAAGCAACCAAGTATTTTAAGGCATAAGCTCGTATTAATTTCATTTGATTTCTTGTTCATTGATAACTTTCCAGTTAACTGTTTCAATGGGTGTTGATGGTGTCGATAAATATTGCAATTAATTGGATCATGACCAAGATTCACCATGTTCACAGATGAGGAACATAGTCTAGGGCAAATTGTACCTTCATAAAAAAATAGAAACGAGAAAAGGAAATGGAAATGGAAATGGTTAAGGTTTAAAAAGTGGAAACAATCAAATGAAAGAAGAGATAATAAGTTATACAAGGAATACAAGGAATACACATTTTGTGTTCACATTTCGTTAAGTTATTGGAAATAATTGGATTTGGTGGGAATGCAATTGCCATTGGTTTCGAATCATCATAATTTTGCTTGATTGTGGAAACATCCGAAAGATGAAGCAACTTGGCTCAATCTTGTCAGAGCTAATTCCAGTCTACTCTCAGTGTAGCTCAGCACTAAGCTCGCTCAGTCTACATTACATTGTATCTAGAAAATTGTGAAATATTTAACAAAGATTCAACTACTTTCACCTCGAATTACAAGTGATAACATTGATGAGATGATCAGGAAAAATTGAAACTTGGGGAATTCAATCAAACAGGAAGACCGGGTAATAATACTAATAAAATGCTCTGGTAGCAATCAACAGGTAAGAGCAATCAATGAAATGCTCATCAATCGAGGAGGTTTGTCAAGTCAGGTGATTGACCAAAAGAATGTTCGCAGTCAGATAATCTCGTTCTTTTGCTTCCGGGCAAACACTTACAACAAGTTATTAACTGAAAATCTATTTGCATTAAGCCCTAGAACATTATTGTGATTCATGTCGATATTATTGTTGTTCTTGTCCATCTCATTGACTTTTTCGGTTTTCATGGGTTCGGACATTGCAGGTGGTGGAGTTGTTGTTTTGGATGCTTTTCTTGGTGAAGATGCTGATGACATTGACATTGTCGATGTCGATGTCGATGTCGATGCAGTTGGTCCATCTTTTATCGAGACGGATAAAGTTGCTTCGAGTGGTGAAGATGATAAACACGATCCATTTTTGGATTCTTTTGGACTTGCTGATAGTCCTCGTTTGTCATTATTTCCATGGCTTTCGCTGTTGTTATTGTTGTTGTCGTGGAACTTGAATATGTGATCTTCAAGTAATGTCGCTGTGGAAAATCCCAATGAACATATTGAACAAATGTTCCCACTTCTTGATTTGTGTGATTGAGTTTTCCGATGACGATTCAGATCAGATTGGGTTACTCCATTATAGTTGCAGGTATGACATAGATATTGTTTGATTCCTGTGAAAGATTAAACAACAAAAATATAGACATAATTAGTTAATCGTCAAGGTAACAAAATTAAGAAAGTGTCCAACAATTGAGCTTAATAACAAAATCGATCAACAGATGAACAAGTTTTACTCACTGATCCATGTAACTAATGTTTACAATGTAATCAGATAATTCAATTCAATCAACTCAATATATTACAATCAAGTTTATATATTCGAAACTAAAGAGATGCATAAAAAATGTCAATCTGATTGATTATAAAGTCCATAAGATCAAAATGAACTTCGCTCAATCGAATCAAAGCTTTTACCACTAATAATCTCTCGAAATAAAGTTAAAAAAATAAATAGGAACTGATATAATTATACATTTTGGTAATAACTTATAAATGGATAACAATAAATTGATTCAATAATAATTTATTATTAAATTAAATTCCCGTAAATACTTGCTAACAATGAGTAAGCAATGGAAACAGGGTGACAATAGATGAATAATAATCATGAAGTTTTTTGGTGTTTCAACTGTTCAATAGATTGAGAGTAACGAAGAAGCGATTGAATAATTTACAAGCAAATCGATGATATTTAGAATTGACCAATAAAAGATCAAAGCGTAGAAGTATTAATATTGATAATCGATGCATAAAGTATTAAGTAGATGTTTCAAATTGTATTGTCGTCATTTCTGCTAATCATTAACGTGAATCATTATTATTTATGTAAGTATGACATAGAATAATTTAATGAAGTTAAATGATGAAATAATTAATACTAATTATTAGAAAAGAACAAAGAAAATCCAATTAACGATATCAAGTGGTTATCTAATTTCTTGAAATATTTAACTATTACATTGATGATTTGGTTGATTAGTTTAATGAATAAATTTATCTTTAAATATACAGTTACAAAACGAAAGGAATTAATATTATTAGAAACAAAGCTTAACCAAACACTCGATTCATTTAATATATTGAAAACTATTTTTCTCCCTCTCTTCATTATTTTGCAATTTTATTCCAAATAGTAATCGCAACTATTATTGTAATTAAGCAAAGTCAAGTGTATTCAATTAACCAGTGGAATTATCAAGTGAATTTTTAATCATCGTGATTCGTGTAAGTGCATTAGTTAATGACGGAAAGTAAAACAAAAGAATATCGGTTTAATTTCATCAGTGAATAAAAATGACAAAAGATAATAAGAGTAACACGACAAGTATCATGGAGAACATGCCAATAAGAATTAGAGTTATGGATATGTACGTTAAGAACTTGATTGGTGTAAAATGAGAACGAGGTGGACATGAAGAGAAAAGAGGATGATTGAAAACAGAAAGATGAAAGAATAGAAGGAAAAACAAGACTAAAATTATACGAAGATCATGATGAAATCAGTTTCACGCATGGAGATTGACCCAAATAAAATACAAAGTAAGTTTCTGATGACATTGGATTAACATCAATCGATTGAAGAAGTAGATGGAAGAGAAATGAAAAACTGAACAAAAGAGGAACTAATATTTTTGGGAAAAGATATTTTTCAACAAAATGGTGGGTAGTGTCCAGCTCATGTGTAAAACTGTCCAGAAATAAAAGAAGGTCTAATGACCAAAGGTAAATGAAGTCAATTCGATCTAAAAATAATAAAACCTACAGAAAGAAAGAGGAATAATATGCCTAATACGATGGATCATTGATAATTCAACAAATTTAATGATAGTCTAAAGTGAGCAAAATAAAGCGAAAAGCAGAAAAAATCTAGAGAGAATGAGAGCAAATAAGAGAGTGAAAGAGATGTTTGAAATTGGAATTATCATCATTAAATAAAGTTAATCACGAAATTTAGTTGAAAACTCACCAGCATGTCTCATAACATGAACTTTAAGTTGACTGTTTGTGCGACTTTGGTAATCACAGAATTCACATTTAAATGGACGAATATCTAATGAGTAAATAAAGAAATAAGATATTGAACAAAAAAATTATCAACAACGAAATGAAGATTGTATGTATAAAAGTAATTCATCAAGATTACCCTTACTCTCATGGAATCCAATGTGTCGATTGAGATCAGAGGATGAACAAAATGTCTTTTGGCAGTGATCACATGGATATAAATATCTACCATCGGGTCCAATCATTGGTTTACTTTGTTTACTCCGTTTTAATACTTTGTCAACCAGTGCAAGTCTTAAGAAATCAAACAGATCAAACAGATCAAAATTAAAACGATGGACATCGTGTGGTCAACACACAATCATAATTACCTTGGACTGTAATTCGAGAAAAAAGCTCCATGTGATCTCAATTTACCTTCTTTGGAACATTTATTTCCATCTAAAGAACCATTGAGATCATTGTTATTACAGTTACTGTTGGTCTCATCAGCACAATCCTTGACTCTCTCATCTTCCGTCCTGTTGTCCTCTCCTTTCCGTACAGACACGACCATCGGTGTCTCCTGTTCATTGGAATCATCACCCTGACCACAATAATCAGCAACCATCGCATTATCTCGGCTCTCTTCCTCTTCTTCTTCCTCTTCGTCCTCCTCTTCGTCGTCTATTCCATACGAGTCTTTATTCCCCTCCCTGCCCCCATACTCATTTCCATCTTCCTCTTCATTTTCATATTTTATCTGCATCTTCTCATCATTTTCGTCTTTTCTCACAAATTGACTTGCAATGTTTTCAGATAATTCGGACTCCTCATCACTTCTCTCAGTCGATTCTATATTAGTTATTTTTTTACTTGGTTTGCTTTTTCTACGACGAGAAGATGAGGACGATGAAGAAGATGAAAAAACTGCACACATTTTGTCACCATCTTCGACATAAGGTTCTCCATTTGCATCTGATCCAATCTCGTTATAATCAGAGTTATTGCAACTCTCTCTGTTTCTTGTTTTGCACTTGTACTCTCGTCTGACCGAGACCGAGGCCGAGGCCTTTCATCAGATTGCTTCTCCTCTCTGGTCTCGGCCATTTCGTGGCGACCCTCGTTATCACGAGCACTATTGTTTTTATCACTTTGCTTCTTGTCAATTTCCTCTTCCCCGATTGCACTCGCTTCTAAACTTGAGTTGCTGAGAAGACGAACAGCAGCTTTCTTTAGAAATGATGCTGCCGATATCGACTTTTCTTTGCGAACTCTTTTCAAAAGTTCTCGGCCACTTCCATCGCTATGGAATCGAATGATATGATGTCGAAGATTTCTTTTCTCACTGAAACCTCGACCACAAACCCTACATATGCACGGTTTATACCCTGTGTGAACTCTTTCATGGCGATGAACTGAAAATATACGATCAAATGTTTTCTCACAATAACGACACTTGAACTGACCAGGGGCTGTTTCTTCAATATCCCCGATAGGTTCTCGAATTTTTCCTCCACCTCCTCCTACTACTTCACCAACATTTAAAAAACCACTTCCATTTCCATTGATACTGCCTGAAGAAGATGACGACGAAACAGAGCCGGAACCTGTCCCAAGTCCTGATGTCGATGCAGGTCCTGAAGTGGTCGTCGTTGTCATGGTGGATATTCCTGACACCATTGATGCAATACTTTGAAAATGTTGATGTAACTGTTTGTTTTCTCACTCTGAGATTGATGTTGAGATGAGATGCCCGCAGCAAATGCTGCGGCTGCCGCTGCTGATGTTAATTGTGATGCGGTTGGCGGTGGAAATGATAGTCCAACCGATGGCGGCATTAGAGACGAATGTAAAAAGCTTAGTGGGTTCATCGGTGTAATATTATTGATATTATTATTTGAATCAGCAAACAATGACTCAACTTTTAAATCAATTGGCTCATCCATCACCATTGAGGAGACTCTCGCGACTATTGGTATTGTTACTATGATTATTATTATCATGAGCATTACAATTATTTATGTTATTTTCATTATCAAAGTTTATGCAATTATGCTTGATAATGTTATCATTATTATTATTGTCGTGGTTAAGGTTGTTGTTGTTGTTGTTGTTGTTGTTATTAGCATCACAAATTTCTGACTTGTGTTTACGTTTCAGACACAAATTCAACCCTTGACCAACATCTTCTCGTCCATTGATTTCTTCCTCTGATTCTATTTTATTTTAGCTCTTTTCGTTTCGTCACCTCCTTGATATTAATTGTTGATCCCCACTCAAGTAGGGATTCATGAAAACTAAATTAGGTTGTAGAAATGAAGGCATAACCAATGCACGTGATTGTTGTTGTTGTTGCTGCTGTTTTTGTTGTTTTTGTTGGTGGTAATGTTGATGTTGATGTTGGGGGTGTTGGTGTTGTTGTTGGTGTTGCAAGAGTTGCTCTCTTTGATGCTGTTGATTACTGTGAGAATGATGAGAATCTTGTGGTAATTGTAGATGAGATTTGCACTTGTTTGAACTTGGATTTATACTATTGATAGACTGATCCATCACTTTATGCAATTGTTCGTGTAACTGTAATTCACTTTTCCATTTAAATGTTGCGCCACATTTATCACAAGTTAAATTTAAATTGTTTGAATGCATTGACTGAATATGAATACTGACAGGTTCGAGGCTGGGAAAAGCGAAACCACATAAACAACATTTATACAATGAATACAATTGCTCATTCGTTGGATGAACACCTTCGAGAATGGATATCAATACCTTTTCTGATTTAATTTGTAAATTTCGCGGAGATAGGATATCGCCTTGTAAACCGAAATCAATCAAAGACATTTGAGATGAATTCATTAGTTTCTCTTTGTTGGTCGAAGATATTGGTGTTGAAGATGTGGATGATGAAGATGATGATGATGATAGTGCCAGTGATGATACAAGAGGTGATGGTGAAGGTGGTGTTGTAGTTGTAGTTGTTAATAGTGATGATGTTAATGTGGATGATGCAAGTGATGATGACACTGTGGATGAAGGTAGTATTGGTGGTGGTACAATTGGTACAGTGTTGTTGTTTGACTTGGATGATGATTGAGATGAATTTGATGATGCAGATGGATAGGAACTCAAAGCGATAGGAAATTTCAGTCCATTCAAGATACTTGGTTCAAGAAGACCAAGGCCAACAGGACCAGAGGATAAGTTCAAACCTGTCAATTGTAGTGGATTAGTAGATAAATGATGACGCAGATCACTGGAAATCTCATTGACAACTAGACGATCATCACAACTATTAGCCTTTCCACTCGTGGAAGAGGTTGTATTGTTGTTAGAGGGAACATTGTTATGGTTATTAACGATCAAATCGTGCGGTGATGATAAACCACCTTGCAGTTGCGAAACTAGTCTTCGGCCATCAACGTTACTTGTACCAAATAAACTTGCCTTATCATCGGGCACTTCTCGTTTCATCTTACAGCTTTTTCGATTCAAAGATTTCAAGTTAAATTGTTCATTTTTACCAGATCCAATATTGTTGTTACCACTGCCGCCAGCACCTCCACTGGAGGCTCCATTCTCTGCACCATGTTGACTTTTTATATGAAAGTCCAAAGTGTGATCATATTTGAAACCTTTACCACAAGCAAAACAAACATATGGATGTTGGGTGATATGTCTCATTAGATGTGCTTTAAGATCTACTTGGGTTGCGAATGTTTTATGACAATCAGGACAAGGAAAGCGCTTACCGTTGCGCCACATTTATCACAATTCAAAAACAAGATTGTTGCATTGGTTGAGCAACTGAACATAGGAAGGTGGTCCGATTGTCAAATATAATAACTATAAACACTATTCACAGTCGATGGACTGTCAGGTATTGATCACCAAATAAGAGAAAATTCATCAGTTTTGTGACTCTTGGAAAGAGAGAAGCTCAATTGCTGATGTTAGAAACATCAACAGTAAATAAGATTAGAGTAATAGGAAATTCATTGCAGATAACAAACACATTGAGAGAGTCGGGGCGGAACCAATGGTTTATTTTAATGTTTAAAACATTCAACAAAACAAAGTCACAAGTGTATCAATGATTCCAACATATTTAATGATGATGATAATGATGATGTTATCCGTTGATAAATTGAAAACAGTTATATACACAAAATGATCTCAGAAGAAACAAAACTCAATAAGTGAACAAATAAATTACAATGAAAATGAAAACAAGTGAAATCAAATGAAAGAGAAAACAAGAAACTAAATCCAAAATCCACAAGGTGCATGAGCACAGAATTTTTTTTCTTTTCTAAATTCACAATAGATGTCACTTTTTTTCTTTTCTTTCCACTTTCGTTCTGTTTTTTTCTTCTCTCAATATTGTTCTTCGTCTCTGGTTCATTAACGAAAATCTAAAATTAAAATGAGGAAAAAACGTTTAGTTTTTACTATTTAACCAAAGTAGAAAAGAGAACGAAAAATTAATTCTATTCAGAAATCGTAAATGTTTCCTTTCACCTGATTGGTCTCAGACCATCTTGTGATAAATTGTTGATCGCTGATCGACTTTCGATTATCTTGAACACGAGGCCAGCAGAAAGTTTTGCTTGAGCGTAAAGCAAAACTTTCTGCGGGTAGCAGTTGGGTTAATTTCTTAATTCATTTACGAAGTCACATTGGTTTTGTTGGACAAGAACCTGTACTTTTCAGTGGTACCATCGCTTACAATATAACCTACTTTCTAGAATATCATGTCTCTCAAAGTGAGATCGAAGATGCTGCCAAACAGGCAAAGATTCATGATTTCATTCGTGATCTACCCCAAAAGTACGAGACTGTTGTCGGAGAAAGGGGAATGCTCTTGAGCGGAGGTCAAAAGCAAAGAATTGCAATCGCTCGAGCCTTGATTCGTAAGCCAAACATTTTACTTTTAGATGGAGCGACTTCCGCATTGATTCCGTGACCACATTAATTAACTGCGATTATTCCGAAACAAATTGTTGTCTTTCAATTAGTCACAGATGAAATCCTTTCTTCTTTATCAATATCGAGAGAAACATATCTTGGCTATACTTCCGAATACGGTGCATTCATAAAGCTAATATATGAAGTCTAGATGTATCCAAGAAGATTGGATTTTTCAAAAAAGCGTTTTTTATCGAATCTCTTAAGCACAAGTTTGCATGAAACTAGCTATTGTTAATGGCACACGTATCCTAAAATGCTTTGAGAGAGCACCTACAAGAAAGCACTCGCAAAAGTACTTACATTAAAGAAGCGCCTTGAAAACAATCCTTGAGTGAGCTCTTTAAGGTAACGTTCCGAAACCGAAAAGTTATTTTATTGGTTTGCTTTTGTGCATATTCGATATGCTTTACATAGTTGGCCGGAGACTTATATCACTCTGTGGTAAGGTAAGTCTCCGGGCCAAAGTACTTATACATGCATGTGTTCCCGTCAGACAGGCTGACGGGGGGCATATGAGGTTAGGTTTTACATGTTGTTGTGAGATTGTGACTTTCAATCCAGCCGTGCACTACCAGCTCTAACTGTGTAAAAAGCAGTTAGACCTGGTGGGATGTGTAATGTCACATCTACGGTGGAAGCTGAAACAGAGCCCTTACATTGTCGATTAAAATGCTGTACATAGCTTACAAATATGACTTTCCTATCATATAAATCAATAAAAATAAGAATAACAACTTGTAGCCATACATACATACATATATGCAGAATAAATAGCCGAGCGTTAATGTCGAAAGTGTCATCGGGCTTGAAGGATCTGAAGGCAAAATGTTAAGCTGCATAGGCTAGCTAGGTGCACAGGGAACCTGAAACACGGCAGGAGCACCGACTCTTATTGTGGGCTGAAATGCCTTTCCTGGGACAATAGAGTATAAAGAGAGACTAAGGCAGTAGTATTGATATGGTATAACCGGGCAAGAGCATCAGCTGGAGCGACCAAATTGAAGTAGTATGTTCAATCATTTGAGTTGATTGGGGCAAAGCATACTATGGATAGGAGGGAGTGAAAGCGAGCATTGCTTCTGATTCGGAAGAATGCTCCTTACGGGTCAGACGTTCCATACTACTGCCTTATCAACGACGCCTCTTATAGACACTCACGCTCTTGTCACCATAATCTTTCCAAGAATATCACTGACCAAAGCTTGGATAATAGACCTAGGGGACCCCTAGTAGGGGTAAAAGTGTGTACAAAATACCAGTGGGTCATGCTGGACCTATTGTTCTACTCATCTCAAAATTCTTCAATTGATAGGGTTCATGCGAGGACAATCCAGTATAGTGCCTGGGGAGGGTAACAGACTGAGTTTGCGCGTATGGTTAGTATATCACGAGAGAACGCTATATTAAAATAGCTAGTACCGCCCGGTGAACAGCTGTAGAGCTAGAAAGGTTGTCTAACTTGTGGACTGGACCTCAGTGTTCGTGTATAGTCCTACTTAGTCATCTTTTTATGAGTTGAAAAGCTGATACAAGCTCTCATTTTCCTATGGGATTAAACTTTTCACTTGTGCAATTTTAAAATTGGAACTTCAGCCTCACTACCTAGTGTGGTAGGGGGCCCTATTTCACGTTGCACGAGATAAAAACTTAGAAAAATTTTATATGAATTTTCTGTCTTCCTCTGCTTCACCCTACCGCATATGTTTACATTTACATGTTGCTTGGACCTCGATCTGAAAGGTACCGTGAGAATTTAAGTCTTTCAAGAAGAGGATACAAAGTGATCATATTCTTGCTTCTTATTTCGCTGTCGATGATTTAACCGAGATAATCCAAGATGGTGTACAGGTCGTTGTCTTTCGTTTCGCAATTCCAGAGTTTCGTTTATTGTGTTGTTTCAGACGATATATTGTAACAACTTTCTAGTTGAAACTTAAAACTAAAACTGATTAAGGTTAAGAATGAAGATAATCTTTATTAGCAAAGAGCTTAAAGTAAAAAGTGCAACTGCACTCAAAGATTTACAGGATTATATTGCCTCTCGGGTCATAAACTAAGCTCCTTTTATCCTCCGGTGGGAGTTCTCGTAGGGTCAAAGTTGGTGTTTAACTCACAAAGAGCTTTGATTGGTTAAAATTTAGGGTTGGTCAGTATAAGAAGCGTGACAATATCTTAAATGTGAACGAGAATGTAGTCGATCGATATCGTATTTGTGTGTATCGACCTCTTAATCGTCGCACCGATTTGGAGTTTGTGAATTTATTAAGAGGTCCCCTTGGATTATCTGCTGATGGCTTTGTGTTCGTGGAAAGAAAATTAATCAATTGTCATTTTTATTTATTTATTGATGTTACTAGTGGGGTATTGGATGTTTTGCTAAGAAGAGGTAAGTTCAACCTTAGAATTTTAATTGATTAAATACTACTGTTGTAATACCACTATTGTTTCTATTTTTGTTTCCCAGGTATGCAAGCCTCTGTATGGGAGAAATCGTTCTATTTTTGTAGTAAAGTCTCGTACTTTCTAGTGAAGGTTGGTCATATTTGTCGGTCAACTGTAATCTGTTATAGGTGTGGTCATTTATCACATCAAAATGGCTGTAAGAAGTTCAAATGTCCAACTTGTAATCAGCACCACGGAAAGAAATTGGTTAAATGCACTGAGACCTTTAATCGAATTCTGCGAAAAATGGTTAAATATCGGGTGACCGAAAATGAGTGAGCATCTCAGGAACCACGAAAAATGAAGACATGAAAATTTCAGTTATCAATGTATCGACCTTCTAAATCAATAATTTGTTTCATTCGTTTCGGTAGGTCATCAATAGCGTTTTGAAAGTAACCGAAAGGTCGACTCTCTTTCCATTCGTTCAACAACTCTTCTTACTCTTTCTGGTCGCTATAACTTCGTTGTCTGACCTTACATTTCAAATTTCTAAACAGAAAATAGCCGCTTTGGCTTAGATCTGGGCTATAAGGTTGGTGAGGAATAATATAAAATCCGATCTGTTTTAGTTTTTCTTTTGTTACGGCGGCAGTATGAGGACGAGCGTTGTCCTGTAAATAGTGTATGAGTTTACCCAACAAAGATGGCCTTTTTCCTTAATGGCGATAATTAAACGATCAAGAAGATCACAATAATAATCAGCGGTAATTGTAGCACCAAGGGGTAAAAAGTCAAACAATATTATTCCGTTTAAGTCCGAAAAAACGGACAGCATTGTCTTCTGTTTGTTCAAAGTAGGCTTTTCCCGTTCTGGCCTTGGTTCATCCTCAAAGCACCATTCTGATGAGCCATGAATTCCAGAATCAGGTTCATACGATATCCAAGTTTCATCTGTAGTTATGATTCTTTTTCGATAATGTCCCCAATTAGTTGAAAAACGGTCAAGAAAAGTTCGTGCGTAGCTTATTCTTGCCTCTTTTTGTCTATCTGTAAGCTCTTTCGGTATCCATCTTGCAATCTTTTTTATCATCTTGAGGTCATTCACCAAAATTGACCCAACACTTTCTCGAGGAATCCCCTTTTCACTGGCTATCTGTCGAACTGACATTTTTCGATTTTGTCCAACTAGATTTCGAACTAAGTCCACATTCGTTGGAGAAGTCCTAGCTTTTTCCGCTACCTGTGGTTACAGAGATGCTCACTCATTTTCAGTCACCCGATATGTGAATGTACTTGATGAGGTGTATCTCGATGTTCATTTGTCACACCATGGAACAGCTAATGTACCTGTTTAAAGATTTTCACTGGATAAATATTAATTAAAAGTCTTAATCATTATTATTCAAAAACATTTCTTCATTTTCTAATCATGTATTCTCTTTCTTCTACGAAGAAAGCATATTCTTTATCTTCATCAAGTCCAGAGAAATTGACTGTTCTAAAGTTAGGAATTGGATTTCATAGTCATTTTCTAATAGGTAATTCGATAGTCTAAAGTGATTTCTAATATTAAATTTGTTCACTCTTAGAATAATTTCACACTCCAATCAGTTAACTTTTAACCAGGAATCACTAGTTTGAAAGATCGGAAGGTTAATCGTTTTACCTTCGAAGATGACAAATTTCCTTGTCACGAATAATAGAAAGCTGTTTGAGATGAATATAAAGAACCATCTTGATTGAGCGATTAAAATGGAATCAATGCGGAAGTCGCTCCATCTAAAAGTAAAATGTTTGGCTTACGAATCAAGGCTCGAGCGATTGCAATTCTTTGCTTTTGACCTCCGCTCAAGAGCATTCCCCTTTCTCCGACAACAGTCTCGTACTTTTGGGGTAGATCACGAATGAAATCATGAATCTTTGCCTGTTTGGCAGCATCTTCGATCTCACTTTGAGAGACATGATATTCTAGACCATAGGTTATATTGTAAGCGATGGTACCACTGAAAAGTACAGGTTCTTGTCCAACAAAACCAATGTGACTTCGTAAATGAATTAAGAAATTAACCCAAATGCTTTACGCTCAAGCAAAACTTTCTGCTGGCCTCGTGTTCAAGATAATCGAAAGTCGATCAGCGATCAACAATTTATCACAAGATGGTCTGAGACCAATCAGGTGAAAGGAAACATTTACGATTTCTGAATAGAATTAATTTTCGTTCTCTTTCTACTTTGGTTAAATAGTAAAAACTAAACGTTTTTTCCTCATTTTAATTTTAGATTTTCGTTAATGAACCAGAGACGAAGAACAATATTGAGAGAAGAAAAACAGAACGAAAGTGGAAAAGAAAAGAAAAGAAAAGAAAAAAGTGACATCTATTGTGAATTTAGAAAAGAAAAAATTCTGTGCTCATGCACCTTGTGGATTTTGGATTTAGTTTCTTGTTTTCTTTCATTTGATTTCACTTGTTTTCATTTTCATTGTAATTTATTTGTTCACTTATTGAGTTTTGTTTCTTCTGAGATCATTTTGTGTATATAACTGTTTTCAATTTATCAACGGATAACATCATCATTATCATCATCATTAAATATGTTGGAATCATTGATACACTTGTGACTTTGTTTTGTTGAATGTTTTAAACATTAAAATAAACCATTGGTTCCGCCCCGACTCTCTCAATGTGTTTGTTATCTGCAATGAATTTCCTATTACTCTAATCTTATTTACTGTTGATGTTTCTAACATCAGCAATTGAGCTTCTCTCTTTCCAAGAGTCACAAAACTGATGAATTTTCTCTTATTTGGTGATCAATACCTGACAGTCCATCGACTGTGAATAGTGTTTATAGTTATTATATTTGACAATCGGACCACCTTCCTATGTTCAGTTGCTCAACCAATGCAACAATCTTGTTTTTGAATTGTGATAAATGTGGCGCAACGGTAAGCGCTTTCCTTGTCCTGATTGTCATAAAACATTCGCAACCCAAGTAGATCTTAAAGCACATCTAATGAGACATATCACCCAACATCCATATGTTTGTTTTGCTTGTGGTAAAGGTTTCAAATATGATCACACTTTGGACTTTCATATAAAAAGTCAACATGGTGCAGAGAATGGAGCCTCCAGTGGAGGTGCTGGCGGCAGTGGTAACAACAATATTGGATCTGGTAAAAATGAACAATTTAACTTGAAATCTTTGAATCGAAAAAGCTGTAAGATGAAACGAGAAGTGCCCGATGATAAGGCAAGTTTATTTGGTACAAGTAACGTTGATGGCCGAAGACTAGTTTCGCAACTGCAAGGTGGTTTATCATCACCGCACGATTTGATCGTTAATAACCATAACAATGTTCCCTCTAACAACAATACAACCTCTTCCACGAGTGGAAAGGCTAATAGTTGTGATGATCGTCTAGTTGTCAATGAGATTTCCAGTGATCTGCGTCATCATTTATCTACTAATCCACTACAATTGACAGGTTTGAACTTATCCTCTGGTCCTGTTGGCCTTGGTCTTCTTGAACCAAGTATCTTGAATGGACTGAAATTTCCTATCGCTTTGAGTTCCTATCCATCTGCATCATCAAATTCATCTCAATCATCATCCAAGTCAAACAACAACACTGTACCAATTGTACCACCACCAATACTACCTTCATCCACAGTGTCATCATCACTTGCATCATCCACATTAACATCATCACTATTAACAACTACAACACCACCTTCACCATCACCTCTTGTATCATCACTGGCACTATCATCATCATCATCTTCATCATCCACATCTTCAACACCAATATCTTCGACCAACAAAGAGAAACTAATGAATTCATCTCAAATGTCTTTGATTGATTTCGGTTTACAAGGCGATATCCTATCTCCGCGAAATTTACAAATTAAATCAGAAAAGGTATTGATATCCATTCTCGAAGGTGTTCATCCAACGAATGAGCAATTGTATTCATTGTATAAATGTTGTTTATGTGGTTTCGCTTTTCCCAGCCTCGAACCTGTCAGTATTCATATTCAGTCAATGCATTCAAACAATTTAAATTTAACTTGTGATAAATGTGGCGCAACATTTAAATGGAAAAGTGAATTACAGTTACACGAACAATTGCATAAAGTGATGGATCAGTCTATCAATAGTATAAATCCAAGTTCAAACAAGTGCAAATCTCATCTACAATTACCACAAGATTCTCATCATTCTCACAGTAATCAACAGCATCAAAGAGAGCAACTCTTGCAACACCAACAACAACACCAACACCCCCAACATCAACATCAACATTACCACCAACAAAAACAACAAAAACAGCAGCAACAACAACAACAATCACGTGCATTGGTTATGCCTTCATTTCTACAACCTAATTTAGTTTTCATGAATCCCTACTTGAGTGGGGATCAACAATTAATATCCAAAGGAGGTGACGAAACGAAAAGAGCTAAAATAAAAATAGAATCAGAGGAAGAAATCAATGGACGAGAAGATGTTGGTCAAGGGTTGAATTTGTGTCTGAAACGTAAACACAAGTCAGAAATTTGTGATGCTAATAACAACAACAACAACAACAACCTTAACCACGACAATAATAATAATGATAACATTATCAAGCATAATTGCATAAACTTTGATAATGAAAATAACATAAATAATTGTAATGCTCATGATAATAATAATCATAGTAACAATACCAATAGTCGCGAGAGAGTCTCCTCAATGGTGATGGATGAGCCAATTGATTTAAAAGTTGAGTCATTGTTTGCTGATTCAAATAATAATATCAATAATATTACACCGATGAACCCACTAAGCTTTTTACATTCGTCTCTAATGCCGCCATCGGTTGGACTATCATTTCCACCGCCAACCGCATCACAATTAACATCAGCAGCAGCGGCAGCCGCAGCATTTGCTGCGGGCATCTCATCTCAACATCAATCTCAGAGTGAGAAAAACAAACAGTTACATCAACATTTTCAAAGTATTGCATCAATGGTGTCAGGAATATCCACCATGACAACGACGACCACTTCAGGACCTGCATCGACATCAGGACTTGGGACAGGTTCCGGCTCTGTTTCGTCGTCATCTTCTTCAGGCAGTATCAATGGAAATGGAAGTGGTTTTTTAAATGTTGGTGAAGTAGTAGGAGGAGGTGGAGGAAAAATTCGAGAACCTATCGGGGATATTGAAGAAACAGCCCCTGGTCAGTTCAAGTGTCGTTATTGTGAGAAAACATTTGATCGTATATTTTCAGTTCATCGCCATGAAAGAGTTCACACAGGGTATAAACCGTGCATATGTAGGGTTTGTGGTCGAGGTTTCAGTGAGAAAAGAAATCTTCGACATCATATCATTCGATTCCATAGCGATGGAAGTGGCCGAGAACTTTTGAAAAGAGTTCGCAAAGAAAAGTCGATATCGGCAGCATCATTTCTAAAGAAAGCTGCTGTTCGTCTTCTCAGCAACTCAAGTTTAGAAGCGAGTGCAATCGGGGAAGAGGAAATTGACAAGAAGCAAAGTGATAAAAACAATAGTGCTCGTGATAACGAGGGTCGCCACGAAATGGCCGAGACCAGAGAGGAGAAGCAATCTGATGAAAGGCCTCGGCCTCGGTCTCGGTCAGACGAGAGTACAAGTGCAAAAACAAGAAACAGAGAGAGTTGCAATAACTCTGATTATAACGAGATTGGATCAGATGCAAATGGAGAACCTTATGTCGAAGATGGTGACAAAATGTGTGCAGTTTTTTCATCTTCTTCATCGTCCTCATCTTCTCGTCGTAGAAAAAGCAAACCAAGTAAAAAAATAACTAATATAGAATCGACTGAGAGAAGTGATGAGGAGTCCGAATTATCTGAAAACATTGCAAGTCAATTTGTGAGAAAAGACGAAAATGATGAGAAGATGCAGATAAAATATGAAAATGAAGAGGAAGATGGAAATGAGTATGGGGGCAGGGAGGGGAATAAAGACTCGTATGGAATAGACGACGAAGAGGAGGACGAAGAGGAAGAAGAAGAGGAAGAGGAAACCCGAGATAATGCGATGGTTGCTGATTATTGTGGTCAGGGTGATGATTCCAATGAACAGGGAGACACCGATGGTCGTGTCTGTACGGAAAAGGAGAGGGACAACGGGACGGAAGATGAGAGAGTCAAGGATTGTGCTGATGAGACCAACAGTAACTGTAATAACAATGATCTCAATGGTTCTTTAGATGGAAATAAATGTTCCAAAGAAGGTAAATTGAGATCACATGGAGCTTTTTTCTCGAATTACAGTCCAAGGTAATTATGATTGTGTGTTGGCCACACGATGTCCATCGTTTTAATTTTGATCTGTTTGATTTCTTAAGACTTGCACTGGTTGACAAAGTATTAAAACGGAGTAAACAAAGTAAACCAATGATTGGACCCGATGGTAGATATTTATATCCATGTGATCACTGCCAAAAGACATTTTGTTCATCCTCTGATCTCAATCGACACATTGGATTCCATGAGAGTAAGGGTAATCTTGATGAATTACTTTTATACATACAATCTTCATTTCGTTGTTGATAATTTTTTTGTTCAATATCTTATTTCTTTATTTACTCATTAGATATTCGTCCATTTAAATGTGAATTCTGTGATTACCAAAGTCGCACAAACAGTCAACTTAAAGTTCATGTTATGAGACATGCTGGTGAGTAATATTGCAAAATGTTTTCTAATTTTACACTTTCATTCAGATTCAGTTCTCATTCAGTTTGGACAATATTTCGCCATTTCAGGTATCCAGTAGGCGCATCGTACTCTCTGCTTTTCTCCATGTTTGATATTCTCCATTCTTTCTAAAATCAGAATACATATAATCACTGAATTTTCTTATTTCATTATTCTTTCTTTTTCTATTGAAGTTGAAGCATAGCGATGTCATTTCCTTTCTTTCTTTTGTTCTCGTCCGGTTTCAATTCATCCATGACTCTACTTTCTCTCTACTAGCACCTTCATCTTCACCACGCCCAAATCTATCATCATCATCTGACTAACAATCATATCAAAATCTTGTTCATTTTCATCATCATTCTCATCTTCTTTCTCTTGATCTGACTTACAATTATTATAGGATCTATGACAGTCCTTAGCAATTTTATTCTCAAAAGAATCAGATATTTACCCAAGAATCATTTCATGCCAATTTTACTGGTTCCTTGTTATCAAGAAGAGTTTCCATTTCTTCATTACTACTTATAAGGTTCTACTTGTCACTATCACTTTTACAAAATAAAGAAAAAAATCACGTTCTCAGGCATGCATGACGACTGATGAAGAAGAAATGAAGATGATGATAGTGATAATATGATGAATAGGTGAGGATGCTGATATGACTTTCAAAAACTACTTTCACTCGTAACTGAAATTGATCTTTGGCATAATTTGGCTATTCGTTTAACGTGAATAAGGGCCTAAATTTTATTCGGTAGTTTCATCAACTGATTGGATTGCATGAAGACAATAACTAAATTGTGGTTGCAAATCAACCGTAGACTTTTTTGTTAGATCTAGAACGAGGATGACGAGGATAATAGAATGATTAAAAACGTGATCTTCTTTATCCTCAGTTACACATTGAACATTCTTGTTGATGTAAGCTAATCAAATCGTCTTTACCTTCTCGACCTTTATCATTTTGTCCAAGTTTATTTTATCAACGTGATATTATCTCTCTCTCTCTCTCTCTCTCTCTCTCTCTCTCTCTCTCTCTCTCTCTCTCTCTTTGCATCGCCTTCAACAATCACCCAACCACTTGAAAACTTTCATTTCAAAAGGTTTATTGTGAAACGCGTTTTCACATGATTTTGATTATGTCTTTCATGTAAACTTGTGTTTGATAACTTATGATATCCTCCTGAGGATAATAAGCTTTGTCACGAGCCTGGGGAAATGAAGAAAAGACGAAGGAGAGAAAGTTGAAGAAAATGAGAGAATCTATCTATTTCAATGGAAGTTGCTTCTAATGATAATTATCATCAGGCATGGCCAATTCATTTTGATGATTCCTATGCTCACTCTGAGATCACATTCATTTATGAAATATCATGTCATAGAATTTGCTGTGAAAATGAAAAGAGAATAAGAGATGAAGAGGGGTGAGCAGAATGCAAGAAGATAAGACCACAAAGTAGAATGAGAGACATTGAGGTTCTTAAGAGACTGAGCAAAGATCGAGAAGCCCAAGTTACTTGTCATTACACTTGCTCATATTAAATTGTAATGCAGACAATCAACAGTCGGGAATAACTGTTCATGATTATCATCAAGACTAATGTTTGAAATCTATTGCATTTCATTATTGTTGCAAACCGAGTGACAATAATTGATTAATATAAAAGCGCTTTTAATTACCCAAACATTAAATTTCCCTGTGCAAATTCAGAGATGAGAACATCATGTATTAACCATGAAACCCAAGCTCACCTTGAATATTATCGATATTATTGATATATTGATACATGAGCCTTTCTACTGCAAACTTTTCACTTTCATGTTGATATTACACCAGCGTAGTTGCAGCGGTTAACTACTCTTGTTTATAATGCAACTAATTGTTGCTAAAATACAACATTGATCGGCTTCAATTAAGAAAATACTGGTAATTCATTGGGTCATGAAAGATAAGAAGACAAACTATTGAGCATGATATTAGTTATTTCATTTTTTGCTCTTCTCACAATGGACTGCAATTCATCACTCGATATGGTTCAGCTCTTCTCTGTGATAGCTCACAGGTATCTCTTTCCCATTGCTAACACCAGCAACCACAATGATGATTTTCATGATCATCATTCTTGATCATATATCCCAACCCCTTTTTGCACTTACTTGAGAAAGAAGCTTAATAACTTTGGACTTCAATTAGATCTCCTTCTTGGTGGTGGCTTTTAACTTGTCTCCAGGGTGCAAAGAGCATTGAGTGTTATTATTAGATCCCTATGGATGGATGAGAAAGAGAACTTTCATCAGAATCTGAAAACATGGTTCGCTTAATCTCCAGCAATTTTTTATTCTACTAATAAACATCAACGAAATGATTTCATGTCCAAGAGAATGACAAACCTTCATCACTTTTCCCTTACTGACTCTCTACACATTAACAAATCGTGAAACAAATTCTCAGTTTAAGAAACTAAACAAACATTTATTATGTTTTCTTATTCACACACATGAACAAACCAATTAATCTTGATGTCGTTCCTAAATATACATGATTTCATAGCCAAGGGTCATCATTTCATCGATCAATTGATAATAATCCCAACACAATTATCGCCATGAGATTTTAATGACTTTTAACTAGTTTTCTTTTTATTAAGAGAAGAATTGACCATAAGTTCATTAATCAAGTGAATAAATTCTGTGTGATTGGCGGAATTACTATTGATACTTCATCTCAATATAAGAAAAGATTTTAAATTGGTGATGAAGCAAAGAGAACAATTCACAAAATTCATTCAGAACAATATTATTGGGCGCATCTTTCATGGGAACAATAGTAATGAGAAATAAACATCCATGCGAAGTATTATCTTTTTTACTGAACAAAAAACTTGATTGTTTTTGATTGTAATATATTGAGTTGATTGAATTGAATTATCTGATTACATTGTAAACATTAGTTACATGGATCAGTGAGTAAAACTTGTTCATCTGTTGATCGATTTTGTTATTAAGCTCAATTGTTGGACACTTTCTTAATTTTGTTACCTTGACGATTAACTAATTATGTCTATATTTTTGTTGTTTAATCTTTCACAGGAATCAAACAATATCTATGTCATACCTGCAACTATAATGGAGTAACCCAATCTGATCTGAATCGTCATCGGAAAACTCAATCACACAAATCAAGAAGTGGGAACATTTGTTCAATATGTTCATTGGGATTTTCCACAGCGACATTACTTGAAGATCACATATTCAAGTTCCACGACAACAACAATAACAACAGCGAAAGCCATGGAAATAATGACAAACGAGGACTATCAGCAAGTCCAAAAGAATCCAAAAATGGATCGTGTTTATCATCTTCACCACTCGAAGCAACTTTATCCGTCTCGATAAAAGATGGACCAACTGCATCGACATCGACATCGACATCGACAATGTCAATGTCATCAGCATCTTCACCAAGAAAAGCATCCAAAACAACAACTCCACCACCTGCAATGTCCGAACCCATGAAAACCGAAAAAGTCAATGAGATGGACAAGAACAACAATAATATCGACATGAATCACAATAATGTTCTAGGGCTTAATGCAAATAGATTTTCAGTTAATAACTTGTTGTAAGTGTTTGCCCGGAAGCAAAAGAACGAGATTATCTGACTGCGAACATTCTTTTGGTCAATCACCTGACTTGACAAACCTCCTCGATTGATGAGCATTTCATTGATTGCTCTTACCTGTTGATTGCTACCAGAGCATTTTATTAGTATTATTACCCGGTCTTCCTGTTTGATTGAATTCCCCAAGTTTCAATTTTTCCTGATCATCTCATCAATGTTATCACTTGTAATTCGAGGTGAAAGTAGTTGAATCTTTGTTAAATATTTCACAATTTTCTAGATACAATGTAATGTAGACTGAGCGAGCTTAGTGCTGAGCTACACTGAGAGTAGACTGGAATTAGCTCTGACAAGATTGAGCCAAGTTGCTTCATCTTTCGGATGTTTCCACAATCAAGCAAAATTATGATGACTCGAAACCAATGGCAATTGCATTCCCACCAAATCCAATTATTTCCAATAACTTAACGAAATGTGAACACAAAATGTGTATTCCTTGTATTCCTTGTATAACTTATTATCTCTTCTTTCATTTGATTGTTTCCACTTTTTAAACCTTAACCATTTCCATTTCCATTTCCATTTCCTTTTCTCGTTTCTATTTTTTTATGAAGGTACAATTTGCCCTAGACTATGTTCCTCATCTGTGAACATGGTGAATCTTGGTCATGATCCAATTAATTGCAATATTTATCGACACCATCAACACCCATTGAAACAGTTAACTGGAAAGTTATCAATGAACAAGAAATCAAATGAAATTAATACGAGCTTATGCCTTAAAATACTTGGTTGCTTTATGGCTTAAATTGATAACTTTTTTCTGTGATTGTACAAATTAAATCATTTATTAAACATTAAAACACCTTTATTATAATATATTATCCACAAATTCCGATTAAAGTCCCGTTAAAGGAGTAATTCGATTTACAGAAAATTGAATATTTTGGTTGAGCCAACTAAACCTTATTGACTTGGAATATTCAAATTCTTGTTCCATTCGATCATCAATGATTCTTTTAAACAAGTGAATGTCTGATTTCAATTAAAACCATTAATCGAATATGATTAACAATCCACGTGATTTAACATCTGAATAATTTTCCTTCATCTCGTCTTCTTTTGAATCACCTGGATTAACGAAACTCAATCTCTTGGATTAGATTTCGTGCATTTTTCCTTCCATCATGGATAATGTTCCAGGATCGAAAAGGATCGATCGAGTTAATCGATATACTCAACGCGCTCAATTCAACAGATCAAACCTTTGGAAAATCGAAATAAAGATGATTAATATTGTGGTCGCAGTTACTTTATTCTCAATTATTATTTCGGCGATTGTTTATGATCGAAGAAAAATCGTAAACATCTAATCTTTGAAACTCGAAAGAGTTTCACAACTTAACCCGTTGTTCGAATAATCGATGGATCGAAATGTCCGTCGGCCTTGATTAAAATCGATTAGAGTTCGATGGATCGAGGGAGAGAGAAAAGTGAGGGACGAATTTCTAAAGATTAAGTTTATTCTCCAGCTGGTAAGTGAACCTTCATTCCAATTGATTGGAAGTTAATCATTAGTAAGAATCTACTAAATTGTTTCCACTCAAATCCATCAGTTCTTTTGTTTTTGTTCTTCGACTTGAGTTTTTAAAGTGATTCCACTTAGTCGCTTTATCTAAAATCCGTTGTGTTTTGTAGTCGCTAAAACACCAGATCTATGGCTGAATTTAGGCCAGAAGATGATGAACTCATCTCCGAACGCTACTCTATTGGTAGTGGTGTTAAATCTCAAGAGTATCGAGTCTCTGGAGCAACAAAAATGACGATTGGAACCAAGAGCCGTAAAGTTACATCAAAAAATGAAAAATTCGTAAATTGG
>NW_026515458.1:0-83599 GCF_014898815.1 Panonychus citri | reverse complement strand
AACTTTTTTCTTTATCATCACAATTATTAATATGTATTTATGATTGTTGATCGGAATGGTGATGCCCTTTAAATACAATCTAATTAACAATCAAAAGTATACACACACTCTATGGGTTAACGATTAGTGTTGATTGTTGATTAAAAACAACCAAACAATTAGGAAACTCTTTCGATACTTTCTAATTGGTTTGTCAATTTTTAATTAAAAGGTAAAATGTTTAGACAATAATAAAATAGCACGAAAAGTTAATTACTAGTTAATAGTAATGATTAAGTAACAATTTAAATTAACCAATAACAATGAGAGTGATTTAGTTTTGAAAGGGTTTTAATTCAATGTCTTATGAACCATGAAAGTAACGAAGTGATTGCTTAATCAATTTAAATTGTTGTCAATTTAGTTTAACCTACCAAACAATTAGTGTTGCTCATTGTGACATATATAAAATTTTTAAATCATAATCATGATTAATTTCTGACAATTGAAAGGATTGATTCATTTCCATTGATTTCCATTGATAAAAAACATTTCCGATTAATTTGATTCCAGTTTTCAGTTTTGATTGTTGATGATTCTCATTTCAATTCATTAATTATAACGTTGATTCCCAACGATGATGATGATGATTATTATTTATTGATGACCCTTGGTGATTTTCACTATTTATCATCTCTCTCTCTCTCACTCATTCAGGAAGGAAGGAAAATTATGTTTAATTATAATTAGTAAAAAGGTAAACCCTTTGAGGCTTCAATGTCTTTTCACCTGAATTTAGTTAATCAACCAAATCAAGTTACTATCGAGAAATAGTTTCATCATCATCTTCATTTCCGTATCACGTGATAATCAGTTAATTTCTGTATCATTTTAATTGTTCCCAAGTCCATTTTCAACAATTATCATTAGTTAATTGTATCAAACGATTAGAACCATTGGTTTCCTTTTCTTTAATTACTTTTCCTTTCCATTGATCATTTTTTTGCATCCAATCAATTTAGTCCTTTTTAATTGTGATTTAATAATGATGATGATTCATTTTGTTTTCCTGGTTTTTGCTTAATTGTAACAATTAAAATGATAACAATTTACACTTTAATCGTTGGGATTTACATTTGACAACAAAAAAAAGGTTAACGTATCATTTGATTACAATGATTACAACTAATCAACAAATCAGTTAATCAAGTGAATCAAAAAAGCTTCAGGTTATTAAAACTAATCATTGAATGTTAATTATTGTTAACCCAATGAAAAATTATTAACATTCAAAATGTGTATTGATTTAACAATTTACCTTTCGAAAGTAAAAACTACAATTTAATTCGTAATCAATTTAGTTCATTTATTGTTGATTTATAATATCAATGAATTCAACTTATTTTCATGGGAGATAATTGATTATTTCAAATTACTATTTTGAAATATATCTCGTCACTATTTCTAACAAGTAAATGATAATATTAATCATTTAATTAATGGTAAAGAGAAAATAATAACAAGTGATTGATTAATTGTCATTGAAGTTATAAAAGCAGAAACACACAAAACAATAACGGTAAATAGTATAACTGTAAAATCCAATGAATCTTTGTAATCAATTGTTAAATTGTTCATACGATGTAACCTAATAATCATTGAAACCAATAGATTATGTTAATTGTGATTAAGCTTCAGATTGTTGTTCATACTTGTATTTGGAATATTGTTCAGTATTGGCTTGTAGTTAATCATTTTCTCTCTCGATGGTGTTTGGTGGTTAATCATGATTATGAATGATTCCATCCACGTAATAGCACTTAACAGTCGACGTGCTCTGGAAGGAAGGAAATATAATTTTTCTGATCAAATAGAATTTAGATCAAAATGAAAAAATGATGATGAGAAAAAAGTAAAACAAATGAGTCTAGTTGATAACATTTTCTGCTCTTTGATTATCCATTTAACTCAATGTGAACGTTGGTTTGTCCTTAATCTAAATTAACAATGAGAAGATGAAGATAAAGATGAATTACTTTCTATTTGTGATAATCTCTCGTATCCTCAGTAATTGTGTCTGTGTCTTGATCCATGTAAACCTTGACCTCTAAATGGAAACAATCAACAAAACTGTGTTTTTCCTGCGGATTTAATTGTTTGGTATTAGTTTTCCAATAATTTAAAGTCTTGAAAGGTCGATATCATCTCGAGATCATTTTATCATCATAAAGATGCTTAACATCACCATTCAAATGCCATCATAACAAGCGACAGGTCATACGCAGAGAAAAAGGTCACACTTTGACATCTTGAGGGAAATTGTTTTACTCTCTCTCTCTTTCTTTCTTGTTTTTGATCACATGTTTGGCCTTTTCCCTCTTCATTCTCCCTCAGTCCATTATCTTTTTCCCCCCAAAATTATGTTGAACTCTCTCCTTTTTCCTTCCCGAGATGTTTTCCATTGACTCTCCTCTTTTTCCCCTCCGCATGAGGTCACAATAAACAAGAAGCACGTTACAGACGTTGACTATCGGTAGGCCACGAGGCTTAAATGTGAATGTCAGAGGTGGTGGAAAGAAAGAGGATGAAAAGAGAGGGAGAGTGAATGATGATATGGAGGAAACGGCGGGAGCACGGGCTCTTCTCTTTCTTTTCAATTGGTTTAAAATTGGCCTGGATTGAGTCGTGTAAAGTGAGAGAGAGAGAGGGAGAGATGGAGTGAGAAACCGGGAGATAAAGAGAGGGAAAGATTGAAAGGGAGGGAAAGGGAGATGGAGAGGGAGAACGAGAGAGGGAAAATAGTAAATCTTTTTAAAGATGAATGAGAATCTCGTGTGTGTCTTTAAAGAAGTAGCTTTTAAAACTCCTCGTTGTTGTTGTTATTTGACATCCGTTGAATCCTGAGGTCAAAATGTAACGTTTACACCTTGCTAGTTGAACTTCTAACAGAGATCACGTTTTATCCTCTTCCCTCTTCCCTTTTCCCTCTCCACTTTCTTTGTCTCTTCCCTCTCTTTTAACATTTATTTCTCTGTACCTTAATCTTATTCATCTCTCTCTCTCCTCCTCCTCCCTCTTTTCTTTACATTTCTGGTATAGAATTTTCCTTCCACTCATATCTTTGCTCTCTTTTTCTCTCCCTGCAAATGCATAGTGAAAGAGCATATTATCACCTTTCCTATTTGGTCCAGAGAGAGAGAGAGAGAGAGAGAGAGAGAGAGAGAGAGAGAGAGAGAGAGAGAGTTACTTTTTCATTATTCGACACACCAATATTTTAGGAAGAAAATTAGAGAGAAAAAGATGAAGTTATTAGAAGCGAAAGGTGTAGAAAACTTTTCCTTGTTGATCCTTTTACTTGTTTTCTTGTTACTTTGCTTGAGCCCAAATTGATTCGTAAAACTTTTGCTGATCAAGTTCGTAAATAATAAAGACAACTTCAGTGACCCGGATGAAAGTGAAATGGAGGAAGACGGCAAAGAGAGATAGAAAGAGAGAGAGAGAGCGCAGGGGAGATGAAACCTGAAGAAAGAAAATAAAGATAAGTTAACAAGAAAAAAAAAGAAAATTAAGGTGAAAAGTATAAGAAAAAAGATGAAAAAAGAGACAGAAGAAAAGAAAGAAACTTTACGGTTTGTGCCAATTCTTTTGAAGAACTTATAATTCTACCCGGTACTGGTTACCTTCTTTTCTTGTTTTACTTTGTTCGTTTACTTTTCTCTCTCTCTCTCTCCATCTTGTAAAACCTTTCGATTTTAACAACAAGAATAACAACAACAATTCTAATCACTTATTGAGGTCATTTTCATATTTTGTGACCACTGTTGTACTTTTCTTGCTGTTTAACTTGATG
Organism: Panonychus citri; assembly: GCF_014898815.1. Classification (NCBI taxonomy): domain Eukaryota; kingdom Metazoa; phylum Arthropoda; class Arachnida; order Trombidiformes; family Tetranychidae; genus Panonychus; species Panonychus citri. The sequence goes on along the minus strand of NW_026515458.1, from coordinate 79,770 downwards.
ATGTTGATGATGCGATGATAGCAGGATCAATAGACATTATTTGATTGTAATTGAACAATAACAAGGTATTGTGGTAGAAAATGAGTAAAAACAAAACCAAAAGCCCCAATAAAACAGCAAGTGAACAGTTTGTGGTGGGGTGAAGATAAACACTTAAGTGAAACAAATATCATTACGATTCAATTGAAATCGTTTTCTGATATCATTAAACTGGTATCATGGTGAATTGCACTTAATAGGTAAGAGTTTTTTTGTTTTCTCCTCCATTTCTTCATGTCTCAATGTAAGTGTGTATGTGTGTGGGTAATTTTGGTGAGAAATCCGTTACAGTTTAACACAATTAACTTGTATCAAAATCTGTTCACTTGTTGACTTGATTTTCCTTGATCAATTGGATATAATTTTCAATCTGAATCCTTTTTTTTTCGTCAGGATTATTTTTCTTCAACAGGAGAAATGTATCAAAATCGTTATACCATCAACAGCTGATCCACAATTGAATTGAAATGTTAAAGAGTAAATTTGTTTGAATATTGAAACTTAATTTCCTTTCCATTGGTAACAAAGCTTTTGTTGTTGTTGTTGTTGTTATTTCAACAACTGTTGATATTGTATCAATTTCAATCAAATATTTGAATCCATTGAATTTACTTTAAATTGTAAGTTGTTTACCAATTGTAACTTAAGACATTTCTGTATATCAAATATACATCACTCTTATCACTATCCAGAGATATTTGTTTTGATTGAATTCTCTTGATTTTATCCTCTTCTTCATCATTTGTTTCCCTCTTGATTCGTTTGTTTATCACATGTTTAACTTGATTGCTTGTTGATTCTCTCAAACTCTATACATGTATCTCTCTGTCTATGTAATCAAATAAGTGTTAGGTAATATGGTTACACGCCAAATCCAAAGTGTCTTAATTTGTCTTCATAAATACACATTTTAGGGAAATTATTGAATTCCAAGGAGAACACACAACTAGAAGAGAAATAAGAACAAAAACAAGGAGAATAAAACAATTATATAATAGAAAAACGTGCCAATCAATGTGAGAGAGAATCAAATTGTTGAATTAATTACCTTTCGGAAGCTATAAGAGAAAAGAAAAACAAAACAAAATCTCATATTCTCACAAAGATTTTTGAAGGTCCAAGAGCTTTTTGCATTTCGATTGATGGATTGATCACTTTAAATATTAGAATTCAAGTTGTAAACAATTTAATTGGGGAAAAAATTAGCTAATGATTAATAAAGAAAAGTGTAAACAATTAAATCTCTTCCATTGACCGCCAACATTTATTATCTAATTAAAAATATCGATATCGGGATTGACTCTCTGGATCGGATTAATAATTTTCTTTTTTTCTTTTTGTTGACAATTAGTTTAATTAATTGTCTCTTTGTTTTGATTAATTAAAATGAAGACTGTGATTAATTAAAAGGTACTGAGTTGGTTTAAAAGTGAATTCTTTTAACTTTCTCATGGTTTTGTCGTTTTTTGATCATCTTACTTCTTGGATTATTGAGTTTTGGTTGATTGTTTTTGGTCAATATTTTGATAGTCAATTTGGTGGTTTGTCCTTAAATTGGATTAGATTTGAATTCTAATTTTCTAATCAATTTCTGTCATCAAATGGATTGAATGGAGAAGGTCAATTCCTGAGATAAGATGAGATTTTCTTTCTTTGTTATAGGAAATTTTATAACCGAAAAAGAAACAATAACATGGACTTGTTATCTTTCCAAGAGTAGTGGTGGTTTTAACGTCTAATTTAAGGAGCTGTTAATTGTGTTAAAATTTACCTGTTGGAATTTGATAAATTGTTCTTTTGTCGTAAAACAATGCGAAAGGTAACCTAATGATAACAAATGTTCAAACAAGATAATATGTTGGCTATTTTAATGGTCGGTGTAACATTGAAGAAAAGAGGAAAATCCATTAAAAGGTAAAACGTTAATTATGCATCAATACTCATTAACCTTGTGATTTAATTCGCTTGATTGTCCAAACACTTGAACAATTTATTTTGTAAACAAGATACACTGATTATCACAATTAACCATTCATTCTATTATTGTGTCAACCATTTTGATTTCCTATCTTTTATCTTTTATCCTCAAAGTAGCGTCACAATGGACAAGGAACCCAAATCCATAAATGGAAAACAAGAAGACCAAATAGGAAAAGAAGAGAAAAAATTTACCTTAGGAAATATGAGCAACTAGTGCCATCTTATTTTCACTTCGGACAATCAGTGTAAACAAAAGTGACCATTTTAAAATTTAATTTCCATTCTAAAGGGTAGAAGAAAGTGAAAGGGTAACATTGATTAACTCTAATTGTTGGCTCGTTGCTACAATTTACTCTCACTTGACAACTTGTCAGAAAGGAAAAACTTTTCCTTCTCAACAGGTAAAACTTTTATCTTTTTCTCTCTTTTCTGATCATTGTCTTGATAATTTCATGTAATTTAAGATTGAAATTTGTTTATTATTATTTTAATTCACTATTAATTTTAATTCCTTCCACTTTACAGTGATAACCTGTTTACAAGCTCGGTTGATTTTAATGTGAAAAAAAAGCTGAAATATACAAATTGAGTCACAATCAGATATTCATTCAGAAGTCATCGTGTCGACGAAATGATCTTTAGACGATTCACCCTGAGGATCATGCTCAAGGTTCTGTTTTCAAGTGAATTTCAAATATATTTAGTTTTACATGTTCTTTTCCTACCTGATGAATACACACATACATATAAGTGTGAATACTTTTTCTTGAATCTCTCGCTCACTAATTCCTCTTACATGATGAATATACACCAAAAGTGAGCGAGTGTAAGTACGCTTAGAAAATGAGTATATATACATGTACATGTTTAATAAGATAGATGATAGTGAATAATTGAGTCGTTGTTTTGCAACAATTAAATGACCTTTCGACCCAATTCTCATCTTTCGATGGAATAGCGTTTGTCTCTTTTTCGTTGATTTTTACTTTTCTTCATTTTCTACTATAAGAAAACAAAAAATACAAAATATTTAAGAAAAAAAAATCTCTATTCTTATTATTACTTTATGCATATTATCATTTTCTCATTATGATTATCAAACTATTATCATTATCACTTTGATTCTGTTTCTTACCTTTTCTTATTATTATTATTGTTGTTGTTTTTTGTTATGCTTTGCAAATCAATTGAAGTTTGCCAAAGGAACCATTTTCAAGGAGGATAGAGAGAGAGTGTGTGTGAGAGAGAGAGAGACAGGGAGAGGGTGGAGAGTGAGAGGAGGTGGAAAAATATTGAAAAAGAAAACGCAAATTACTGGATCAACATCAACAATTATTGAAATTATAATTCAATCAAAGATGGAGATATGTTTATATTGTATATGTATGGAAAAATCTGGTCCAAGGTAATACCAATCATTTAATAATCTTAATTGAATAGTTTATCATATATTATTAATCAATGATCATTGATAATTATTTACTCACTTTTTTTGCTGATTCCTCTCCCTCTCTCTCTCTCCCCTGGATCTCTCACCATGATAAATAACATTGGGAACAAATAATAATAATCAATTTGAAATGTAATTTTGTTTCTCTCTCTCTCTCTCTCTCTCTCTCTCTCTCTAGATGATTGTTGATTTTATTTACATCTCTTTAAATTGCTGTTCACAATCAATCAGATGATTATCATCAACTTAATTTTCAGCTTATCAAAGCTTGTCAAGTGTAAGCTTGAAAACGGTCAGGGTTAGAGAGAGAGAGAGAGAGAGAGAGAGAGAGAGAGAGAGAGAGAGAAGGAGAGTTGTATCTATTTCATATGAGAAAAAATCTAATTGGAATCAAGTTGAATTGTTAATCTTATATTCTAATGTATTTATGATTGATCAACTTGTCGAAAAGTTTCCAACAATCAATTGATTGACAATGTTTTTCTTTTTTTTGCTCCATTTTTACCTTAGATCTTTGCATGATTATCTTACAACAATTAACTCTCTCCTTTAATATCTCTTGATTTCAGGTTTTATTTTGTCTCTCAACAATTAACTGATTCACTTACTGTTCCTTATCATTGGGTACAATTTACCGTTACATTTTCATCTTCCGATTAGTTTATATCTCTGGTCATCATTGATAATTAGTCTCATCTATGCTCTAATTGCAGAATATATTATCAAGATGAGGGATTAATTGTAAAGAAAATGAGGAGAAATTATATCAACAATTAACCTTGACTTTTACTTTTACCTGTATTACCTGGTCAATGAGGAAAAATAATACAACAATTTACTTAATTGTACTGAAAAGTTAAAAGGATAAGCGATGATGATATAAAACACAATCTCTTTCATCATCATTTCTTATGATTATTGTTAAAATTGATTACCTTTCAATCAAAAGTGATTTTTTTCTGATTAGGTTAACAATTTACCTTCTTAACGATCAAAATCATTAAACTTATCAAGTTGAACTTGCTACAATCAGTAAATTGCTTGAATCTTATTGAGCTTTTAAGAGATTGGAAAGTTAAACAATTAACCGATGCTGATCAATGTAATTATATTAATGTCAACAACGTATCACTATTGTAATAATAATACAATCAAATTAAAAAAAATTGTTCTGATCAGTTGATTGTTGCAGAGAAATTACAAAAAAAAAGTTAGTTAACAATTTGTTTCCATTACCTGGTGGGTTAGAATTGAGAAAATTAACTCAACAATTAATACTTAATTAGTTAGGTGATGAAAGAGATCACAATCAAATGAAATTGAGAGTAATTATATTTAATTACAATCAGTGAAAGTTTACAATTACTTTTTTTCATTTTGATTGTTTAATAATCAAATTAACTAGTTATCGTTAACTGTTATCATTATAATTTAGTTTCATTGTCATTTATCAATTTAAACAAGTTTAATTTTTGATTGTTGTCTTCATGTAGATGTTTTTTTTTAAATTGTTGTATAATTGTGGTAACAATTAACTACAATTGTCACTGTTTTAACCCAGTTGATTGTGATAAACATTTTCCATTCCTCTTTAATTGTAATTTTGTTTAATTCAGATCCGTTTATATTATTTTAATTTAGTTTGTACTAAATTGTGATGATAATTATGTTAATTGATTAACTTTTACTAGAAATTAATTCATCTATTATTCATTAGGAAACAATTTATTAATAGTTACCTTTTTTGTTTTGTTTTCAATTGTAACAATCAATTAGATCAACTAATTGGTATTAATGATTGCAATTGAATTAATCAATGAAGTTAATTGTGATTATATGTAAACAAAAACATTAATTAATTGTGTATTTGATTAACCTAAAAATCAAGGGGAAAAAAGTGAATCAAAAACAGTATTTCAATAATTAATTAATGATTCAAAGTAAATCAACAGTTTACAATTAACATTTGAGGTCAAGATTTTTGTCTGATTGTTGATTAGTTGATTTAACAATTAAATCCATGGTCAGTTAATTAGTATGATAATAATCATCTAAAAATATTATCCGATTAACTAAATAATTATTATCATTTTCCAAATGATCAGCAATTAATAAATTGTCGCAATGAAAAAGTAATTTTTACCACAATTAGTTTTAATTATCAACTACTGATCAACTTACACCAATTGAAATGTGAAAGTTAATCATTTGTTTCTGGTTATTAAAATTACTTGATTGTTACTTTTAATCAGAACTGGTTTAACTTTGATTATCAGCACGTTGACTGATTAAAAAAATGTTTCATTTAATTGTATGTTAATATTAGTTGATTGTTGGGGAAATGATAATTTTTTTTTTGGTTACCAAAAAGTTTATTCAACTTAACCAATTAAAATGATTCACAATCAATATCAACAATTATGATTTGAAGGAGGAAGACAAAAATGATTAAGATGATTAAGATGAAGATGAAGATGATGATGAATACCCTTCAGGGGGTATGATGAAAAGTAAGAGAAGACAAATCAACTGAAGCAAAATGTCATCATCCTTAATCATTGAACAACTTTTTCCTTTCATCATATCAACCAACTTAACAATTAACTGATTGTCTTGTTTTTTTTTCATCTCATGTTGATTGTTTATCTTACTATTTTTTTGTATCTAGATTATTATTACTATTATCATGATTAATTCATCATTTACTTGAACATTAAGATTTACCGTTATATTAATTGTTTGGAATGTGTTGATTTTCAATTAAGTTTGAAATGTTTTTTTATCGGTTAAGCGTATCAACAATTAACTATTCAAAGTATTGTTGATTTAGCTTGATGATGATTATTTAACGTGCGTTTGTTATTAGGTAAACTTGAAATTAATTGTCCCATCGAAAGGTAAATTGTTTTAGTGAGAAGCAAGAAAAAAAAAACAACTCACCAATTAGTTAATTGTTTCAACAATTGTTTATCTAAATTTATTTCTCAATTTCTATTCATTGATTGTTAAGATTGTAAATAAGACAATTAGTCTTTGTTTTCTGTACAGATTTCATATAATATACAAAAAAAATATACACACATACAAATTGTTAACAATGTTTGATTAAACAATTAATTCATTTGTATGGAAATTAAATTAATTGATCAATTTCATTTTCTGCTGGATCAATATCTTTATAATTGTTGATGATTGTTGTTGTCGGTGGTGATGATGATGTTGATGGTTTTATATTAATAGTTGATTCAGTCGAGTTGATTAGTTGATTTTGGTTAATTGTTTCACTCGTTTTATTAGAAGTTAATTTACTTGTTATTCTAATATCAGCACAAGCTCTGAATGTTTCATTTTCCATGTCGGTAGTTCCCTGATTACCACAGGTATAATCCCACTGGAGGACACATCGAGAACAGGTAAGGTTGACCGGAAGTACGAGGGTCAAATTATAAAGATTAGGACCTTGATTACCAAGATGATATTTGTACCGTTTTTCCAATGTTGATGAGTTAATTATAATTTCTAATGGATGTTGATTTAAACACTCTTGGGTTACCTCAATTTCATCTGATTGACTTGGACACAATCGGAATACAAAGTAACCCTTATGGGCAGCGGTCAAGTTAACTGTTACATTTATCCAATCACCTTGACCATAATCTCCGGTCAAGGTGGGAGGTTTGGTTACCCATTTACCTGATGGCACTTCACTGGTACGTGTACCATTATATGGATCACCACAAACCCCACACCTCCCGTTGTTAGCGCGTTTAACTGTCAACCCTCCGCACCACATTTCCATGTCATTGTAGTTAATTGGTGTCTTATAGCCGACCCGCCAAGCTGATGGTCTACCCGCCGGGCTGATTAGATATCCATGAGTGGAAACATAATGATCACTAATTAGACAGGAAGAGACAATGATCACAATTATTGTTAACAATTTAAACATTTCCATAACTTTTTTTTTCTTCCTCTTGTTGATTAACAAACAAACTAATCACTTTACCAAATTTACTTATTTAATAACAAAGTTAAATTACTGTTTAATTGCTTCAAAGTTAATTTGCTTTTCTATCTAACCATTGGGTTTACTTGTTAACAATTAAATCAATTTCCATTTTTCTTCATCATTTTCTTCATCAATTATTTACTATCATTAATCAATAACCTTATGTGAAAACATGATCATTGATTTAATACAATTAATATTAAGGCCTAACAATCAACAAAATTGAATTTACGTTGAGATGAACTTGCAATTATTTAAATTGTTGTTGTTGATTGTTGATCAGCTATTATTAGTTTTGTTGGTTGTTTATTTGTTTACAATTAACTTGGGATTTGATTGATTAATCAATATCTTAACCTTGATTGGTTAATCAAAATTGGTGGACTTTTTTTTTAATTGTTTTGGTAATATCTTTAATTGTCTATTGACTAATTAATATATACAATTCGTTGATTCATTGGTTAGCAAACTAAATTAATCAAAAAGTTAATCAAAAGTCACATGTTTTCATTATAAACTTGTAACGAGATAATTATTAATATTCATTGACGTAAATTTAATTGTAGTTATTTACCTTATCTTATAACAATTAATAACAATTACAATGTTCAATTATCATGTAATTATCCGACTCTTGAGGATAAATTTAATTTCTTAATTGACTAAGTGCAAGATAATCAAATTAAATAAAACTAATACTTGATTAACTTTTTGACATTTTCATTTTAATCAGTTAATATGAAAATCCGATTACTTAATTGTTACAATTATTTAGACCAATCTATCTGAAAACTTTTGACCTTTTTATTGTGTGTATTTAAACAACAATTAAGACAATTGTATGTCAATATATTTACTCATTTAAACTAATCAATAGGGAACAATTTAAATCAATCAAATTAAATCAAATTAAATCCAAATCCAATTTGTAAACATAATAAACATTAAAAATAAAATTCAAGGTTAATTAATCTTACACTTTATATTTAAATTGTTACATCAATTATTTAACTTAACGTAATAATTAAACAATTGCTAAAGATAATTGTTAATTTTTTCGTTCCATTCGCATTTAAAGTTAATCATAATTAAGAGATTAATTGTTAATTTGAAATTGGCGCTTTTCTAATTAATGGAATCATTTTATTCCGGTTTCGTCTTGTCCAAGGTTCTTTATGTTAATTGTTGCTTTTTAATTGCTCTTTTTAATTGATATTTTAATTTTTCTCTTTCTTATCTCTAATTTACAATTTAGTTGTAACAATTATTCTGTTGATTTAATTTGTTTAGATTAATGTGACTGATAAATTGTAAACAATTAGAAAGTAAAATCATCAACAACCTTAAGTTAACCTTTTGAATGTGTTTACCTCACGTCAAGGTTTCGCTTTTTTTTCAATACATTGTCACTTTGATTTCTTTTTGACAATTGATCGATTATCATTTTTTTTTATTCATTTTATTTAATTGCAATTAGACTGTTTGTTGTTTGTCTTTCTCTTTGTCTGTCTCACTCTCGTTGTCTCTGTTTTGATCTTTTCTATGTTCTCTTCCATTATCTGAGTAAGTAGTTAACTGTATCTTACTCACTAATTTGTTGTTTCTCTTTTTTTTTCCTAATCATGTTTCGCAAATGATCATATATGAAGGTTACTCAACGGTATCATGTTTGAACCAATTGGAAACCTTGGATTGGAGATGAAGGAAGGAAGACGAAAAGGAAGAGAGTGAGTGGAGTGAGAGAAATGAAGGTAACTCACAACGTAAACGAACAGGAGAAGGAAGAAGGAAGAAAATGAAAAGACGAATAAGATGAGATGGAAAAAACAACGATATCAACACAATGGCGATCGTGAAGATAAAGTGAAAATTGGAAAACGTAGTATTTACAAAGAGATGTCTGAGGTTCCACTCATGTTCTGTCAAGTCATGTAATAATATTCACTCAGTAGAATCATTTGGGATCAATGGTATCATCATCTTCACATATGCAAGATGAATTTTATGCATATATTGCAATCATGTTAAGAAGAGAAGTGAGATCTGTGTGTGTGTGAGAGAGAGAGAGAGAGAGAGAGAGAAAAAACATCAAAAAGGTAAGAAAAGAAAGTGAATAAAGAAGCCAGATAAAAGAGAGGATCTGGCAAATCTCCATGTTACTCTATCAACTATCATGATCATTGAATTGACAAACGTTTTAACCACTGTGAGTGTCTCTCTATCTCTCTCTAAGTGAGTGAGTGTTTTACCCCTACGGTTTTAAGATTAAGTTAATTGCCTACATTTCATGGTGATGCTTCATCTGTTACCATGTTCTCTCTTTGGTCTTTTTCTTTTCATCTTTTCTCTTCTTTTTTTTCTCAAAACCCAAATATCGAGTTGATACTTTTTGCTTCTCTCTTACATGTACATTCACTTTGCAAGGTTGGTGCCTTGTAAGAGAGTAACAGAATAGTGAGATAGATACATGTTCCTCTCTCTCTCTCTCTCTCTCTCTCTCTCTCTCTCTCTCTATCTCTTTGATCAGATTGCCAATTTTTGTTTCTCTCTCTCTCTCTAATCTCATTTCTCTTGTTTCCTTATCCTGGGTTCAGTTGAGTTTTCCCTTTGCATTGAACTGAACGATACCCTTGTCTTGATGAAGGACTATCGGGATATTTTATCCTGAATTTGTATCAATCATGTTTTTTTTCTATTCTCTTGATTTTTAAACTTTTTTTTATCTCTTTTTCTCAACAGTCCAAGGGAAATGGCCATTGAAATGATGATTATTGAAAAACGTTCACAAAAAATCTCAACCGAAGGACTTGCAAAGTAAAACAACAAAACAGTTACTTAATCAATTGATGATGAAGTTCAATGATAATGGTTAATTAAACAAAAAAGCATTCGCATCGATAATCGACCTCCAAACTTGTCCACTTGACCTTTCACCATTTTCGCCTTGAGGTAAATTGATGGCAAATGATACAAGGATAACCAGTAGAACTAATGAAAGAAACTAGAGGCTATTCCAAAATAATCTTCTTATTGAAATTGGTCATTTTTCTTTTCAGTAATTATCATTATTTCTTATACTCGATGATTATTATTATGATTACTATTGAACTTAATTTCTCTCTTTCTGTTTATAACTACTTTAAAGGTATCTATTTAGCATCTATCATCCACGCCCTGGAAATGTATGTTCCCTATTCCTGAAATTTTCTGTCAAAAGGTGGATCCACTTCGTAGGAAAAAAAAAAGAAATGATGTTAATTTCAAGTAGAGAACCAGAAGAAAGAAGATGAAGAAAGAGAAAGAGAATCAATCTGATGAAATTTATTCCTGATAATTGTGGAAATGCAAAACGAGTGAATATAAGATAATATATGAAAGACAGGTCCTCATCTTCATCCTCATCTTCATCAAATTCCCTCAACCAAAGTGTAAAATTAAATGAAGAAAAAAACCTGATTTGATTTATCTAGAGATTCTGTTCAAGTTCATTCAGGTGAACTTCATGAAAACAAGATATTTATTCATCATCTGAAAGAAGCAGAATGAAGTTACACATTAATAATGTCCACTGGCCTCTTCTCTTTATGCAATTCATTTTCTTCATCTTCTTATTCATCCACAAAGCCGTAATCTCACCAGTAACAATATTTTATCTCTTTCTTCATCACCAGGTAAATATAATTTTCATGTGACAAGTCACGTGATTTGAAACTACCTTGAGATTACAAGTTTTTCTGTTATTATTATGTGAGAGATTTAAATGGGGGAGTAAACAAAAAGGAAAGATAATTGAGAGCGAGAAGAACGAGATGATGATAAACAAAGATGGAAAAAGAGAGAGAGAGAGAGAGAGGAAAATTCTGGTATTAGGAAATATCGTTCACAAAAACAAGAATAGTGGCAATGTGATCGGTATAAGAGCAGAAAGTTTATTAAATTGTGATACTTTTACAGAGGAGGATGAGAAGAGAAATGTTGATGAGTGTGATGAGATAAAATCTGAGAGGATAACATGATGAGGGATAGAAAAGTTTGACAGTTTTGTTTTCTCGTGTTCACTTGAATCAGCATGTTTACTGTTTTTGTTCTTGGTGTTTGTCAGAATTTTACTGTTGCCAGTTTCATGAAATTGAAGCCAAACATGAAGACTTTTCTCTCTTCCTCTTCTCTTTATCATCAAAGATTCAGAGACAGAGGGATAGAGAGAGAGAGAGAAAAGTTCAACGAAAATCAGTTCGATGTTTTTTTTTTCATCTAAATTAACTGATGTAAATCAACAGACTTTTAGATCCTTAAATAGGTTAGACAATTAGTTTCGCAGATATTTCACTTTCCATGATATATAAATGCTCTGAAAATCACCCAACCACCCACACTTTTTACTACTTTTCTCTATCAACAATTGACATTTTAAGGAAATCAACAAATCACAATGAATCAGCTCGTTGGTCTAATCATGATCAATAATAACCCAATTACCATCACCGATCCGAAATGTTTCCAAAGTGTCCTGTTGCTCTGATTGAATTTCTTACTCTCACCATAACTGGTTGGAATCGCGAACTACACTTAATTATTATAATCAATCAATCAGAGTAATTATTATCATGATCACAAGCACCAAGTGAATAGAGAGTGAGAGAGGAAAAAAAGTAATTGATAAAAGGTTACTAAGTAACTGAGATGGAAAAATATTTAATCGAATGTAAAATTAATGAGAAAACATTGACAAACATCATCTTGTGATCCTCAAGGATTTATCATTACAATATATTGATTGTTGAAAATTGTAAACAATCAACAAATTATTATCATCAACTGTTGATGTTTATTAGTCTTTCTGTTTACTTATTATCGTTATTGTTATTAACATGAAACCGTTTCCATCCATGGTGTTGATTCAATTTGTTTCCCCTGTTATCGGTGTAAAAAAAAAGGTTGTTTCCCATTTCTGTTTAATTTATCTGGTTTATTAGCATTTAACTATTATTATGATTAGTAAATTGTTTCAGTTTTATCTACTGATTGTCAGGTAAATAAAGGTAAAAGTAATCAGAAAGAGTTGCTACAAATCACATGAATCATGTTGATCTCTGGTGTTTATTGAAAGTCAATTCCAAGGTTTTCTCAGGCCTTTGAACTTGAAATTAAATCATGATCATGTTTATCATGTAATAGATTTTTCTTTATTTTTATTCTTATGATTAATTTAGATTTATTTTCTTCTTCTTTTAAATGTTCACTGATTTACTTGAATGATAATATTATATTATTTTCCATCAACAATCAAATAATATAATCAATTCTCTGTCTCTCTATGAGTTTATTGAAAGTTCATTGGTATTTAAACTTGAATCCAATAAACTTGAATAACTTTTGATTGTTGAAAACAATTGAAAATGTAATTAGTTGATTGTGTCTTGGTTTTTGTCTCTATTTTTTTTTATAAATATTATTTGAATCTCTTGATGTTGATAATATTGATTGTTGATTAACTTGATTGTCTTATTGTGTCTCACTTGTTTGTTTGTTTTTTTTTTGATTAACTTTTCAGTGTTTTAATTATTAATGATAATTACAACTTGATTACCTGATTAAACTTATAACTGTCAATTGTTTGCTGGCTGTTTGATCATTATTAATCAAGTTAATTGCTTCTTTAACACTAACACATTACCAAACCTTTTATTATTAATCTAATTACATTTATCTAAAACGATTGACAGTTTTACTGTTATCAAGAAAAATGATTAATTATCCATCGTCCAATTATACAATTTTCATATTCAATTCCAATGTGAATATGTAACAATTAAATCACATTGATTTTAATTTGATTTGGTTTTTAAATGGAGACAAATCAATTTTAACCAAATCAACGTGATTATTGAATATTGTATTGGATGAGAATCAATATATTGATTATCACCCTTAACAATGTGATAATTACCTTTAATTGTTAATAATAACAACAATGATGCCGATCATTTTGATGATAGTGATTAAAAATGAAGGTGAACAATTTAAATTGTTCAAGCAATTATCAAGTTTCAAATGACTTTGAGATTCTAGTTTTTTTTTTGATAACAACTTTTACTTTTTTTTTGGGTTTAAGCTTAATTGGGTTTGGATTGTGATGAAGAGCCTTGATTGTGTTCACTACAATTAACATCAGCACACTAATCATAATAACACATTCTGAGCAATCAAATTAAATGAAAAAAAAAGCTACCTGGTAAACAAGGTTGTACAATTTAAATGATCTAATAGATTTCAATCAAGTACAACACAATTAATTTACCTTTTCGTATCTATTGTTAAATCTGATTAGCAATTAGATTTCTAATTTTCCCTTTCGATGACCTGATATTTACTTAATCAGTGACCATCATCAGTCAATAATTAAGAATCGCCGTTAACTCAGTTTATTCAATTTTCCGTTTTACAACTTCTATTATTATAGTAATCAGTAAATTAATCAGCCAATCCTCTCAAATAATTAGCTAATCAGTTAATTATCACTGCACACACACACACATATTATAATATAATCAACTTTGATTACAATCTAATTCAATTGAAGTGAAATAATTAGTAAACAAGATAATTGATTATTTATATTGATTATCAAAGGGTTTGGTTGATTTAAATCATCATCTGATCACGAGAATTAACAACAAAAAAATCACAATTAAAGAGCAATGATTTACTATTAAAGCTTAATTATCAGTTAATCATTTGATTTGATTTCGATTGGAAAATAAAATCCAATGACAATTGAAATGGTGAATTAATCAGATGATTATTTGGTTTTAAATAATGATTCACCTTGATTTTGTTTCGTAATTTGTTAATTGTTACCATCAGATAATTTAACCAAATTAAAAGTGACACTTTGTTTCAATGTTAAACAATTAGCCCGCAACAATAATATAATCATAAATTGAGTTTATCCGGTTTTAATCATTTGGGTTGATTGTTTTAAACTTTCAAGTTAAAGAGAAATGATTAACTAATTGTAAATAAATATCAATTTAATTTGATTCGTTTAAATTGTTTGTAGGGCAATTGAATCCGGACCTGGAAAACAAAATACTAAATGATAGTCAAAATTAAGCATAATTGATGATTAATGTTCAGTTAATTAACTACAATTAAACTTTGTTGTTTTCTAAAAGTTTTTTTCAAGAATTGAAAGTTTTCTCAATTTCAGTTTTCGACAATTTTTTCATCTTCTTCCTCTTTCTTTTTCTCTTTCTTTCTGGTTAATCTGAATTATTATCATCTTGAAACGATGGTTGATTATCTCTCTCTCTCTCTCTTGATTGCTGTTTATTATGATTATCATTTCGTTGTTGATTGTTGCTGTTTGTTAACTTGTTTACTGTTGATTCTGTTGATCCGTCATATTAACCGGTTTTCACCAAGGCTTCAGCTATTTTCATGAAACGATGAAACAATATTATTCAACCTTCGAAGTGGAAATAAAAACGATAATCAAAAAGTCACTTTAACATTATTATATTGGGAAGAAACCAGAATTAACCTTGATAGTTTTCACTTGAAACTATATTTTGACATTAACTTGATTGTTACAGCTTCATTTGACTCGATAATCAAATTTAATTGATTATTAATTGTCTCTCTTTCGTTATTGGTTTCCTTTTAAACTTTTTAATTCGATAACAAAAAAGTTTTTTTCTTTCGATTTTGATAATTACGAAGATTGTAATTTTCTGGATCAATTTTCATCATCGTATCATTTGATTAACTATTAGCTTTGTTAAATTAATTGTTCTCTTTCTTAATTATTAATCAAATCTGAAGGTTAATTTGTTGTTGTTTTCATTAGAATTGTTTGTTTACTATTCATTTCGCTTTCCCATTTGATCGTAATAATTTCATTTGAGAAAAAACTTCCGTTAAGATTAAATTAGAATTATATTGAATATAATCGAATTGTTTTTCTTTTTTAATCAATTCATTTAGTTGAAATGAAACTTTTTCTCATGACTAATAATTGTGACTGTTGATGATTAAAACAATTGATTTGTTGGCTTGTCTCTTGTTTGTCAAAAAGATATCACAAGTTTCATGTTGCTCAATACAGAGGTGGTTAATTATTGTTATCATTTATGGGAGACAATTTTAATGTGTTCAATTTAAACTGTCAAAATAAAACATAATTAGTAAGCATATTATACTTGCTAACTAAATATACGAATCATAATCAAGTAAATATATTAAACAAAGGCCAATTAAACAGACACAAATACACATGTACATGTACTAATGGTATTTGGTTAACAATGTTTACAATTATAAACAATTAAGATCCAATTTAATGATGAAAGGTTTCTCCATGAATTTGGGTACGTCCATTTCTGGTTCAAATTTTACATCATCAGTAGAACCAAATTGGTCAATGGGTGAACAGTAAGGGTCACCTTGATAATCATCAGGGTCTGACATTAGATTAATTGATTTGATGTTTAGGGTTTTTCCAAATCAAAACAAACCAGAAATGTTAATGTTACCAATTTTCATCGAACGTCAAATCCTCAAGACCATTGAATTCGAGTAAATTTACCTCATGGTAGAAAGGTAAAAACACAACCTAAACAAGAGAAGGTAAATCGAAATAATTTAAATTGAAAGATGGAAAGGAATCACAATTAAACCCACAATTTAATCAGAAAAACAAATTAACAAAGAAAAAAAAAACGAAAAGAAAATCATATGTTATGGAACAATAGAGACACCTAGTAGCTAATTCCAAGACTTTTCTTATTCTTTTTTTCCAAAAATCTTTAATTACCTTAGTTTGGAAAAGATTTTAATTGTTTCATTTTTCTTCCTTTTTTGGTTATAATCAACTTGTAATCATATTATAAAGTAATAACTTAATCACGTTTCACAATTGTTGATCCAATTAATAGACGTGAACTTAATATATTTAAGAATCAAGTGAATCACTTTTGTTTTACTTCAAACATATGACAAGTTAACTTGATCATAATTGTTATTTTCATCATAAAGTAAGTAATTGTTTACCTTTTAATTACCTTTTTTTGTCTATAAAGTAAATTGGACAATTACAGTAACAATATTTCATTTCTTTAATCTGGTCTCTCTCTCTCTCTCTCTTCTCTTTCAGGATTAACCTTTAAATCAACAGTCAATATCTTACCATTAGATGTATAGTAAATTCAAGAAGCTTTTTCTTGTTTCCATTTACCTGATATCAGATTTGTAACGTGATTTTATTTTCTCTCTCTCTCTCTCTCTCTCTCTCTCTCTCTCTTTCTCTTTCTTTTATAGCTTTATATCAACACCTATCATATTAACCCAATGAATGGAATATAATGTGATCATAATCATCATTTAGAAAGTAAATCACATTTCAAGTTATATCAGTTAACGTTGAAATTTTGACAAGTTCAACTATCATGATGATCGTCGTGAAGAAGGGCATTCATGTAACAGCATCAAATTGTGATGGTTATGATTATATTAATTGTAATACTTTCACATGTTGATGATGGAAAGACACACAAAATGGTGATATTGATGAAAAGGAACCAATAATGGAGAAAAAGTAAAAGCAAATTAAGCAACAAGGGAAAAGACAATCAACATATGATGATGATGAAAAAAAAGGAAGATGACAAGATTATCATTTGTATGTTAACTCAACCAGATTTTACCAGAATTAAGATGAGAATTATTATTATCAACACTTAATTCGTTTACAATTAGGAGTGTGTACTTTTTTTTCTCTATCCCAAGAGATCGTTCGACGACAATTATGGCCCTTGAAAGTTCATTTCATGGAATCTGAAAGGTAAAAATTGTTACTCTTTTTTTCTTGTCTTGTTTTTCATTTCGTTGACTGTGTGTTGGTGTCAATGAGAAAATGGAAAGTGAATGTCAATGATCCATAGACTGAGAGATGAACAGGGTAAGGAACGGACAAGGACACATATTAATATGTTATTATCTGAACAAATCTGAGAGAAAGAAAAAGCTAACATGATATCGAGATAAATGAACTGAAGCTGAACCAACTCAGTAACAGTTATATTTGTATTCTTATGATTTTTTTTTGTTTTCTTCTTATTCTTCACTCTTTCTCTCTTTTCTGAAGGAATTGACCTTTGTCCATTTCATGGTTATTCATTGGTTAATCGTCTGGTGGAACTGATGAAAGATTCCATTGATTATGTATCATGATTATCGCCATTGTTGACTGAATAACAATGGAATTGATTGTATCCCTTGTAATTGTAATAATTATTACGTCTTCTAGTGGCTCCATTTAATAACATTATCTGTATTTTCTCATTATTATTATCTCATTACTATCATGATGATTAGTTGATTATCTTTATTACTATTATTCATTAATACAGTTAATCTGTTTTTTCCCAGTCTCTCAAACTTCAATCCTGTGATTCTCAAGGTTTAATTGTTGCTGATTGAAAAAAATAAATTGTGTCTCAATTGTGTCAAAATCTGACTGTCAATGGCTGATTTACATTGGAAAATCAACTATACCAATTAATTAAATTGTTACTAAGATAAATTTTAATAACTCACCAGTCATTTGATTGTATTCTTACTAATTTAATCTATTTCTATGATTTATTAATTCTTGTTTCAAGTTCATCGTTCTGTATACGTTAATTGTTGATTTAATTTTTCTCTTTCTCTCTCCATCTTTAATCAATGATTAATGATTAATTACGATGACGAAATTGATGACGACAGTAAATTTTATAATCGTAATATTTGTAAATAGCCAACAATTGAGTTAATTGCAGTGGGAAAGACAATGATATGTATTGGAAAATTACATTTACTTATAATCAACTGATATAAACATTGGACACGCACACACATTCACTAATTAACTTAATCTAATCAACGTGAAAACAACTAAACAATATCCAAATAATAGACAGTGAAACAATCATCTTAATCACATTTTAACAATACGATCTGATTGATATTAAAGTTAATCAGAACAACAATCAGATGAACATTTAATAATAATAATGACACCTTTTCTTCAATCCGTCTCATAATAACAATCAATTGATTGTTTTTAGCCCCAAAAACTGGTGTGTTAATTAATCATTGATAAATAACGGAGTGCAATTAATTGATTAGAAAATCATTTAATCACCAAGAGAATCAGTGAGAGGAAATTAACTGAAAAAATTAACCAGAAAAAAAAAACAAAAGGAAAAACTTTTATTTATGTCAACCAAGAAACTCACAACTCAAGTTGATTAGAAAGGGATCAAGTTAATTGATGATTAGATAATTATGTGAATACAAATGAAGAAGTTACCAGATTCTTAACAATTAACAATTAACATAACAATTACTAAATTGTTATCTTAAAGTTGATACAACTTTAAATTGCAACATGAACCCAACACGTTCACAATCGTGATATAATATCAACTATTAATACGTGATATTTTTATTTAATATAATAATTCAGTCAACAGTTTCACCTCATTATTATCACAACAATTAATATTTTTTACTTGATTGTTGGTTAACTGATTAAATATAAATAATCAAAAAGGAACCAAAAAAAAACCGGAATAAATTGTGAATTAGAAGGAAAAATTTAAAGTTTTTCTTCATGTTCAGTTTAAATTGTTTAAGTTTTTGATCAATTTTCTGGTTGATTAACTAAATACAAACTCTTATTTGATTGCTGACAGTCAATTGTAATATAACGGTTATCATTTATCTCATTAATGATTAGCTAATTGTAATTGTAATAATAACATGTTGACTTTAATCAAATTTTTTCTCATTGTTTTCGGCTAATTGTTTGTTTAATTTAATTTTTTCCTCAAGGTTTTCAGGCAAATTACAATTAAATGTTTGATTGTTCAATGTTAACCAATAGTTAGCCAAACTCTATGAAATTAACTATACAAATTAACTTTAAGTTTAAATAATCTCAATCAATTGGCCATAGGTTATTGAATTCGGTATAAATAGCGATTAAAGTTTTTACCTGATTATGTTTAATTGTTTGCTAGTAACAGATAATTGATTATGTTAATTATTTACTCTACAAATCACCTAATAGTCCCGTATTGTGGATATTTTCTTATATTTCCAGAAAAAGTCCAGCAACAGGTTTGTGATCAGATCCATTCGATTTTATTTCGAAAGGTTTCTTACATTCCATATTGTTGGAATGACAAATATAATCAATGCAGAGACCATTTCTGGTTGGAAGATCCGAATGAGGAAACAAACTGAATGTTAGTAAAATGGCCAACAAACGTCTTTCTTTCTCAGTTGTCTCCTCAACACATTTATTGAAAATGTTGCGTAAGTTGAAATCGCCCACCAAAATCATACTATCGACTGGATCTTAATGACAATGGGTATTGTCCAATCCACCGAAATAACCCCTTTCTAAGACCGAACACAGATTGGCGAAAAATGTTCGATCCAAGGCCACTGTATTATGGGATGGCTTATGAACGTTAACAACACCCAAACGGTGACCATTTTTACTGACTCCAATGGTGTATTGGATGTCACAGCGATCGGTATCGAATTGCCATACTTTCTCGAAATGGTCTTCATCGTAAATTGTCATGAGTTCGGTCATCCAAACTTTTTTAATAAAGCCAGGCACATCCTGAATCGCATTATCACGTAAAAACACTTTTCCTCTTTTGAGATGTTGGATGCGGGATACACTGAGCTCTTGAAAAGCAGCAACAATATGGCATCCCGGTTTGCGGTCATGGACACCAACAATCAATCTAGAAATGTTATCGAAAACTCTGCTACTGACTGTGGTGTTTTGACCTAAAATGAAAAAGGTCATATTTATCTAGTAAAATAAAATAAAATAGAATTTGTTAAGTTAGAAATATAATAGAACTTTAGTAGAGCTATAACAAGAACACAATGTAAACACTAGAGATTCTAAAAAGAGGTGGGTGTATCTAGTATTTCGGCGGTTTTTTTAAATACCTTTTCTAAAACGAATTTTGTTGAAATCTTCACATATCCCAAATTTTCTAGTAATTTTAGCCGACGGCTTGGATTCTCGACGTAGTCGGGGATCATTTTCGATGGTCCCTATAAGAAAATGTTAAGAAAGAGTTATAATGATTGAATGATATAAATGTTTGGAGGAATGAGATGTAGCCAAACCTGATTTGTTGAATTGACCTGAGGTGGCGTTCTCCGTCTCTTAGATCCTTCTTGGTTATAGGCTGGGACTTTTCGTTTCCTAGAATTGTTTATCTATTAGATTGATTCACTCAAAGTTACGGAACTTCATTTTTGATTTTTGATTTAATTAGTGGTACGATTTTTTTAATATCTATCTTAAACTAGCGAGAAGATAGTAAGAATTTTATTTTAATTAAAAAAATATTAATAAATCGAACAATTAATTAATTATTGTAAAAAAGTCGAAAAAAGTCAATTTTCAAAAATAACAAATTTCCAAAAAAAGTAATACTCCCCCCTTTGATTTGCTCGGCAAACTTTTTGGACTTTTTCGCTTCGATTGTCCACTAAATCTTTATTCTATCAATTGTAAAATTTCTAATTACCTTAATCTATTAAAAAGACTTAGGTGATTATAATTAAGCTTTCAGAAAAAAAATCAACTGATTAATTGATTTTCTAGGCCCTTCCAAACTCAGAAAAAGTGATTTTTCTCGATTTTTTATGTTAAGTTCGAATTTTCGAAAACTAGTGAATTTAGATCGAGAATTTCACCCTACATTATCAAACTAGATTCTTGTGAACACAAATTGTACAATATAATTAGAATCAGATGAGTTTTCAAAAAATCATTTAAATTCAAACGTCCGTACCTTTGAGTGAATCACCCTAATAGAAGAAATATACAAAGATGTAGAGTTAAATTAAAGAAAATACCTAATTATTTGCTGTATTAATAATAGCTAATAGTCCCTTATTGTGGCCTTGGACTTCAAACATCAATGGTAAAGTTTAGAGGCACAATTAAAGCAAATTTGCTTCTGTAACAAGATTTAAATATTAATACTAATTAAAAGCCTTCCCCCAACTAATATCTTATTATTTGAACTCCAGAATTCAATAAGCTTCGGACCAAAGAGATCAATAGTTTCTGTCACTCTCGTCGTGATGATGCCGGTTTGCCGCATGATGATAATGTCCCTTGGGCCATTAACTAAGACCGTTTCGGTTAAAGGTCACTTTGAGTCAAAGTTGGTGTTTATTTCACAACGGTAGACAGTTTTTTAAGAATAAGGTTGATCGGTATAAGAATCGTAACAATATTTACAATTTAAATCATGGAAATCATTAGGATATTATTATAAGCGGAAATTAGATTGATTGTTGTGTAAATTGTTATTAATAGTAACCGTTATTAATTGTCAAAGGGAAGTAGATTATGTGTTGCTTTTATGTGTTGTTTAATGATCAACTGTTTGATTACTAAATTGTTGGAAATTAAAATTGGTTAAATAATTACATGAACAATTTAAATGTTGGTCAGTAATATTTTTGTTAAATTGTTGAAACCAGTTTGATTCAGGTTAACTGGTCATTACAGTTAAGTAATTACTGGACAAACCTTGATTATCAATGAATGATTTAATTTGGAATCACAATTAAAAACTGATTATCAAATTTTTGGTAAACTCAAATGATTGATAATCAATTTTAATATTATAAACAAAGTTAATCAACTTGTTATTTATCAATCCAAGTATTATACAATCTGATCAGTTAAAAGTTAAATTGTGAAAAATTAAAAGGGGGCAAGATTAATTTGATTCATTCTAACAATTTATCTTTGATTACTGTTGATACATTACAAGCCGATTGCTTATTACATGTTAATCCAGGATTGAAACTGTTAAATGCGATGAAGACAATCAACTAATTGTTGAACATTGATTGTTAAATTGCCTAGGTTGTTAAACTGGTTAGTTGAACGGGTTATTTAATCATCAATGAAAGTTTATTAACTTTTATTTTCACAATCAAAAAGTTTATCCAAAAATCAAAGGTAATCTTGATTCTGATTATTGTTTGATGATAATGAAACTGATGATGATAAGAAAGATGAAGATGATAATTGGGTGTGCCAATGAAAGTAATCATCTCGTTCTGTGGTGGGTTTATCATCATTATCTTCATCTTCTCATGGCAACAACCTTCGAGGACTCGACGAGTCAATAGGATCTTTGGCCTTGGATTAACTTGTTTGAGTTTCAACAGGTAGATTTGTCATCATCTGAATGAGGATGTAGATGATGAGGATGAGGATGAGCAAATAAAAAATGATGAAGATAAAAAAGGAAAGGATGAAAAATAAAGGTTAATGTTTTTTGTACTCAATTCTTGATGATACTCAGAGTTGGACTAATCAAGTTGTTGTTAATTATTATCTTTTGTAAAATCAAGGATAAAAATCAAATCAATTCAATTAAATTCAATCAACTAATGGTGGAAAATATTACTTTTTAACAGATTACCCAGAAATCTAGATGTTCATTTGAGATTTGGCGAAAATCAGTCAATCAAATTATTATTGGGAAAAATTGTCGATTTGAAATGATAAGATATTCCAATAGGATATTGACCATCAACTGACAACCGATCGAAAGCAAAGTTTTGTCGAGGTCGAATTTCAATCGTTTTGGACTAAAATCAAGCGATCAAACGAATCACTTGAAACTTTATTCGATTCATCAACTCCCTTTTACTCAAGTTTCGAAATGGAAAAAGTTTGAAATGATTAATAAGAAGGACTAATTAATTGACATCCAATGATTAACATTAAATTTAACTACTTCTCGAAATTCAATCAATAGCAGTTAATTGCGTAACTTTATTAGTTCTCATCAATAACTAATAATTAAATTTATCTCTATTTGGATATCATGATGAGTCAATTAGTGGCGTAATCGTGATTATGTTTAGTAACAATTATCTAATTAAAAGTTATATCATATGGATCAAGTCCGATCAAGGGCTTAGGTCATTAATCTGTTGACATTAATGATGGAGAGAGAGAGAGAGAGAGAGAGAGAGAGAGAGAGAGAGAGAGAGAGAGAGAGAGAGAACCATCATCAAGATGAGGATGAAGATAAGATGATGAGTCAAATGACCCTCTCTCATCTTTATCATCCTTAATCATTAACAATCTGACACTTAAATAAGATGAAAGTTTTTTCGTCAAGCTATCAACAATTAAGAATCAATTTCATCTTCATCCTATTATCATCACTCTGATTCTGATCTTATTAACTATCATCATCATTGATTAAGCTCAATGATTAACTTGATGATTAATTGTATGGGATATTTTTGCCAGTAAATTGGTGAGCAGTTTGTTAATTGTTGTAAAAGTTGATTCACTTTCTGGATGGGCAATTTATCATCAATTCAATGAATAATCAATTACAATTTTAACGCTTAATCATTGTTTTTAATGACAATTATTAAATTAATTATAATCAAATAGACCTGGTACCCTGATTGTGCTGTATAATTGTAATTAATTAATTAACTAGGATGATTTTGTCTTATTGATTATCCTAATTTCATTTACACTTTTAGTTTCTAATTAAATTGTAGTTTTTTTTATCATAAATATGAATAAGATAAGGTGGATTTTTCAGTTAAGATTATGCTCAGGCTAAGAGGAGTCTATGGAAGGTTAAGGTATCAAAAAATTCAGCTAAAAATCCTACAAAACGGAAAATTAGTCAGAACGAAATCTGAGCACCCATTCATGAGAAATTCAGATTCAAAGTTTGCTATGTACGCACGCGCGATAAGGTTTTTTTCATCGCGCATGCTTAAAAATATGAAACAAATTTTTATCCGAATGAGAAAGTAGCCTTTAGTTTGTTCATATCGATTTCGATATGAACCTCTAACTTTGTTTCTCTAAAACAAACATGATGAAAAAGATAAAAAAATCTACATGAAGAAAAAAGAAGAAACAAAATCAGAAGCAGCGAGGAAGACTTTCGTGTAAAGGTCAACATAGTCAACACAGCCTCAGTACTTTTTCTTTTCATCAGAACTTTTATCGGAATAAGAAAGTAACCTTTAATCGGTTTATATCGACCACAAGTCTGACTTCGAACTTTTTCTCTAGAACTATGAAAATTTTTTTTATTTGATATTCTTATTCAAGTTCCGTAGTCTTTTGATTATGCTGATCATCAATGAGATGAAGATGCTACTTTCTTTCTGTTTCTCTAAGAAAAGAACGAAAAAACAAAGAGAGAAAGAGTCAAAAGCTGAAAGAGAGAGAGAGAAAATGAGAAGGTGGAAGAGAAAGAGAAAGAGAAACGAGAGAGAGAGCAAGAGAGAGAGAAAAAAGAGAGTAAAAGAAAAAGAAAGAAAAAGAGGAAAGAAATAAAAAGAAAAAGAGAGAAAGAGAAAAAAAGTGGAAGAGAGAAAGAGAGTGATAGAGAAAAAGTGAGGGAGAGAAAGTGAGAGAGAGAAAGAAAAAAGAGAAAAAAAGAGACAAGTGAAAAAGAGTAAAAGAGAGACAAGAAAAAAAGAGAGAAAGAGATTAAGAGAAAAAAGAGACAAAGAGAGACAAGAGAGAAAGAGTGCGAGGCTACCAAAGTAGAGGTTAAGTTCGTAGCCTGAGTACTTTTTTCATTTGTTCAAAATTTCCATTGGAACAAGAAATTAACCTTTGTTTGGCTTATAACGAACTCGAATTTAACTCTGAACTTTCTTCTGAAACAATTAAAACAATCGAAATCAATTGCAAAGCCTTGACTTTTAGCAAGAAAATCTTCATTTTCAAAATGCTTTGTGTTATTTCTTTTGAGGAAGAGTGATAAAGAGAGTGGAAGATAGAGAGTGGAAAAGAGAAAGAGAGTGTGAGAGAAAACGAGACTACATTAAGAGGTTACATTCTGGACGCAATAAGCTGAAGATAGGCGAAACTACTGTATAAGAAAAGATAATTTCCTCTAATTTGATTTCTCTATGCAAGTTTCATCAATTTGTGATGACGATGCTGATCATCATTAAGATGAAAATGAATTTTTCTTTTCTGCAAAATACTATGAAAACAGCGCGAGGGAAGATACAAGAAGAAAGTGCAATAAAGCAAAGTGAGTGAGAGAAAGAGTGAAAAAGAGTAAAAGGAAGAAAGAAAGAGATAAAGAGTAAGAGAAAGAGAGAAAGAGAAATTGAGAACAAAAGAAGAAAGTAAAAGGTTGAAATTAAAAAATAGAAAATAATGAAATAAAAAAATGAATCAATGAAACTATTTATCAGAATTAAAGAGTAGCCTTTGGTCGGTTAATATCGGCTGTAAGTTCAACTTGGAACTTTTCCCTAGAACTAACGAAAAACTTTTCAATTCCATACTGCTATTCGCGTTTCTTAGTCTTTTGCTTATGAAGTTGGTCATAAATGTGATGAAGATGCTACTCTCTCTTTTTTCTCTGAGAGGAATAAGACAAACAAAGGGAGAAAGAGCCAAAGGCTAAAAGAAAGAGAGAAAAAATGAGAAGGTGGAAGAGAACGAGAAAGAAAAAAGAGAAAGACTGGAAAAGAGAGTGGAAAAGAGAGCGAGAAAGAAATTGAGTTGAAGAGAGAAAGAGAGTGGAAGAGAGAAAAAGAGTGGACAAGAGAACGAGAGTGGAAGAGAGAGCGAGAGTGAAAGGAAGAGTTCGAGTGAAAGAAACAGAGTAGAAAAAAGAGAAAGAGAGTGAAAGAGAGAAAAAGAGTGAAAGAGCTGCTTAGAAATGCTAACTTCTTTCTGTTTCTCTAAGAAAAGAACGAAAAAACAAAGAGAGAAAGAGTCAAAGGCTGAAAGAGAGAGAGAAGGAGAAAAAATGAGAAGGTGGAAGATAAAGAGAAAGAGAAAAAGAGAAAGAGTGATAAAGAGAGTGGAAGATAAAAAGCAGAAAAGAGAAAACGAGAGAGAGAGAGAAAAAAAAGAGAGTAAAAGAAAGAAAAGAGGAAAAAAATTAAGAGAAAAAGAGAGAAAGAGAAAAAGAGTGGAAGAGAGAAAGAGAGTGGAAGAGTGAAGTGATGAGAAAGAAAGAGCGAGAGAGAAGGTGAAAGAGTGAAAAAGAGAGTAGCCGAGAGAGAGAGAGTGGAAGAGAGAGCGAGAGTGGAAGAAAGAGAGTGAAAGAGAGAAAGAGAGTGGAAAAGAGAAAGAGAGTGGAAGAGAGAAAAAGAGACAAGTTCAACGCAAAACTTTTTTCCCTAAAACTAACGTAAGTTTTTTAATTCGATATTCTCATTCGCGTTTCTCAGTCTTTTGCTTATGATGTTGGTCATAAATGAGATGAAGATGCTACTCTCTCTTTCACTGAGAGGAATAAGGGGAGAAAGAGCCAAGGCTAAAGAAGAGAAAAATGAGGAAGGTGGAAGAGAGAAAGAAAGACTGGAAAAGAGGTGGAAGAAAGAAGAGAGTGGAAGAAAGAGGGAAGAGAGTGGAAGAGAGAGAGAGAGAAAGAGTGGAAAGAAGAGATGGAAAAAGAAAAAGAGTGGAAAAGAGAAAGAGAGTGAAAGAGTGAAGTGATGAAAAAGAAAGAGAGGGAAGGTGAAAGAGTGAAAAAGAGAGTGAAAGAGAAAAAGAGACAAAGTGACAAAGAGTTACATTTTGGACACAATTTAAGAAAGGTCTAGAATCTATTCAAATTATCCTTGACATAAACTTAAGTTTCTTTTTTCATCATCTTTATCCTTGCCTCACTTTAACTAGATACTAATTCTCTTTAAGTAATTATGATCAATAATTACAATTCGACAAAATCAAATAATCATAAGGATTTTAATTTAAAATACACGTATACTTTTGTGTTATATAAACTAATTGCTTCTCTTTGGGTCGATCACTTTATCAAAAGTTTTGTCTCGATTTGTTTATGTGTAATTTGTTGGTCATTTGTAACATTCGACTTCGGTTAAGTCAAATCTGATTAAATCTCACCCACTTCATCAAACTGTTCAAACAAATAGCTGATTTTAATAAGACAACTTGATCAAAGTCCAGTAGATATAAAAGTTTTGACCAATCTACTTGCCAAACTAATTTCATTTGTATTATTCGACGCCTATTTTGTCATTTTGAAATAATTTCCTCTAACAGTCGCATTATCTTCGCATTAGTTTAGCGGATTCTAACTTACTTACGATTGTATTTATCTTTGGAATTTTGCTATAAAAATGTCAACGATAACTATTGTAAGTTCCTCAAATTACCAAAGGTCATCGAATCAACAACATTTATGATTTACATGAATTCGAAGAGAGAAGAATTGATCGAAAGAGAGAGAGATAAAGAAAAAGAAGGTATCTGATTTATGATTGATTTGCTTACTTTCGTTTTAGGAATTAAATGAAGTTTTCTTTGTCATCGAATGCTGGGAAAAGATTATCAAAAATTCTGAATTTCTTGAATTGATCGGAGTTGATGAATATAATATCTATTCTCATTCTTATGCGGAAGAACCTAGATTAACCATTGCAGCTGATATTTATATGGTTATGTTTTATTCACGTAGCTTTGGATATTGGAACTTTGTTAACGTCCTCAAATACTTGGAATATATAATCAAACATTCGATCTATTACCAGAACAATCCAACGGAATGTGATTATGTAGTTTTCAGTTTCGTTACAAACATCATATCAGAGTATTATTCACTAGGCTTTCATGAAAACATTTAATATAATACATACAAAATAGATTCATGATTAATTTGAATATATAGTATCGATAATCATTTCCACGCTTATTAATTTTGATTCCAAATTGTTACCGAGAATTTGATATTTGCATTACAGTAGTTTATTGAATTTTCTATGAGCTTTTGATGTTAATTTATCTTGAACAGTTCATATCAGATTAACTCAGTAGGCTCAAGATAAGCAGAAAGAGATGGAAATATAAATGCATATAACAACAGTCGAACTCCTGCATCTGTAACTTCTTCTTTAGATTAAATCTAATTCTCTTTATGCTTTCGGAAACTGATTAATTGTTTCCATTGAGCGCAAAAGAGAATGAGAGAGAAAGACAGAAAGAAAAAAGAGGGAAAAATAGAAAAAAAGAAAAAGAAATGATGACTATTAGAATAGCGGTCAACACCATAGACTCAGTTAGAGAAAAAAAGGAGAAAAAAGTGATAAAGAGAAAAATAAAGAGAGTGGAAGAGAGTGGAACTGAGTGGAAGAAAGAAAGAGAGTAGAAGAGAGAAAGAGAGTGGAAGGAAGAGTGAAATGATGAAAAAGAAAGAGAGAGAAGGTGAAAGAGTGAAAAACGAGTGCAAGAGAGTGTAAGAGAAAAAGAGACAAAGAGTTACATTCTGGACGCAAAAGCTGGAGATTGATAAAGCTACTGTATAAAAAAAGATAATTTCCTCTAATTTGATTTCTCTATGCAAGTTTCATCAATTTGTGATGACGATGCTGATCATCATTAAGATGAAAATGAATTTTTCTTTTCTGCAAAATACTATGAAAACAGCGCGAAGGAAGATACAAGAAGGAAGTGCAATAAAGTGAAGTGAGTGAGAGAAAGAGTGGAAAAGAGTAAAAGTAAGAAAGAAAAAGATAAAGAGTAAGAGAAAGAGAGAAAGAGAAATTGAGAACAAAAGAAGAGAGTAAAAGGTTGAAATTAAAAAATAGAAAATAATGAAATAAAAAAATGAATCAATGAAACTATTTATCAGAATTAAAGAGTAGCCTTTGGTCGGTTAATATCGGCTGTAAGTTCAACTTGGAACTTTTCCCTAGAACTAACGAAAAACTTTTCAATTCCATACTGTTATTCGCGTTTTTTAGTCTTTTGCTTATGATGTTGGTCATAAATGAGATGAAGATGCTACTCTCTCTTTTTTCACTGAGAGGAATAAGGAAAGAAAGAGCCAAAGGCTAAAAGAAAGAGAGAAAAAATGAGAAGGTGGAAGAGAGAGAGAGAAAAAGAGAAAGACTGGAAAAGAGAGTGGAAGAAAGAAAGAGAGTGGAAGAAAGAAAGAGAGTGGAAGAGAGTGGAAGAGAGAAAGAGAGTGGAAAAGAGAAAGAGAGTGGAAAAGAGAAAAAGAGTGGAAAAGAGAAAGAGAGTGAAAGAGTGAAGTGATGAAAAGAAGAGGAAAGGTGAAGAGTGAAAAGAGAGGAAAGAGAAAAGAGACAAAGTGACAAAGAGTTACATTTTGGACACAATTTAAGAAAGGTCTAGAATCTATTCAAATTATCCTTGACATAAACTTAAGTTCTTTTTCATCATCTTTATCCTTGCCTCACTTTAACTAGATACTAATTCTCTTTAAGTAATTATGATCAATAATTACAATTCGACAAAATCAAATAATCATAAGGTTTTAATTTAAAATACGTATACTTTTGTGTTATATAAACTAATTGCTTCTCTTTGGGTCGATCACTTTATCAAAGTTTTGTCTCGATTTGTTTATGTGTAATTTGTTGGTCATTTGTAACATTCGACTGGTTAAGTCAAATCTGATTAAATCTCCCACTTCATCAAACTGTTCAAACAAATAGCTGATTTTAATAAGACAACTTGATCAAAGTCCAGTAGATATAAAAGTTTTGACCAATCTACTTGCCAAACTAATTTCTTTCGGATTAAGCTTCAACATTATGTCCACTATAACAATTGTAAGTCAATTATACAAACATCTTATTTTATGATATGTGATGTTCTTTGATTTGAACAGGTTTCAATCTTAATTCAAGTTGATTGTGACTATCAACTCAAAGTATTTTAATCTGTACTTGATATCCAATGCGTTCGAAGATCTCTGTTTCGTTACTGTATATTGTATGTTCTTGCTTTGAATAAATTTTTTGTTTGAAAGTGAAAGAAAGAGAGAGGGAGGCTAACAAAGTAGAGGTAAAGTTCGTAGCATGAGTACTTTTTCATTTGTTCAAAATTTCCATTGGAATAAGAAATCAACCTTTGTTCGGCTTATAACGAACTCAAATTTAACTCTGAACTTTCTTCTAAAACAATGAAGCAAAATCGAAATAGATTGCTAATCCTTTACTCTTAGTGGCAAAAATCTTGATTTTCCAAAATGCTTTGTATTATTTCTCAAGTTATTACATATCAAGTTAAAAATTATATTTACCCGTTCTCAAAGCGAAAGTTGATAGAGATACTGTATAAGAAAAGATAATTTCCTCTCATTTGATTTCTCTATGCAAGTTTTATCAACTTTTGATGACGATGCTGATCATCATTGAGATGAAGATGCTACTCGCTCTTTTTTCTCTGAGAGGAATAAGACAAACAAAGAGAGAAAGAGTCAAAGGCTGGAAGAGAGAGAAAGAGAGTGGAAGATAGAAAATGAGAAGGTAGAAGAGAGAAAGAGAGTGGAAGAAAGAAAGAGAGTGGAAAAGGAAGAGTGGAAAGAGAAGAAGTAGAAAGAAAGAAGTTGAAGAGAAAGAGGTGGAAGAGGTGGAAGAGGTGGAAGAGAGGTGGAAGGAAGAAGAGGTGGAAAGGAAGGTGGAAGAGAAGAGGGTAGAAGAGAAGGAGTTGAGAGAGAAGAGGTGGAAAGGAAGAGGTGGAAGAGAGAAGAGTGGAAAAGAGAGTGGAAAAGAGAAAGAGAGTTGAAGAGAGAAAGAGAGTGAAAGAGAGAGCGAGAGTGGAAGAAAAAAGAGAAATTAGAGAATGAGATGAAAAAGATTCAGCAACGCTGAAAAAGAACAAACAAATTTTCGTCTTTAATTATTGTCTATAATTATATTTATCGTTTCAGGAATTGACTGAAGTTTGTTTTTACTCAGAATGTTGGGAAAAAATAAGTAATAATGCTGAATTTTTAGGATCCATAGGAGTGGATGAAAATAATATTTATCCGCACATTTATTTATCATCTGAACCAAGATTAACTGTCGCTGCTAATCTGCATAAAGTCATGTTTTATTCTAGCAGTTTTGGCTATTGGAACATTGAAAATGTGCGTGAGTATTTAGAATTCCTTATATTTCACTCTATTCATTACCATAATGATCCACTTCAATGTGATTATGAAGTTTTCAGCTTCGTTACAGATATAATATCAGAGTATTACTCTGTAGGGTTCTTTTAGAAACCTCCTGAAATAATGTCAATATGTAATCTATTTATATGCAAATTTCTAATAAAAAGTTTTAGTTGAGTTGAATTGAGAAGGTGACAAAATTCACAATAAATTTTATTATTTCTGTTGCAGTCGAAATTATTGGCTTCAGATTTTCTTTATGGATGCAAACAAAGACCAAAAAAGACAGAGAAAATGAGAAAAAGAGTATGGCCACTAACGTTGACGTCAACATCGTAGCCTGTGACTTTTTCCATTTGATCAGAAGCTTTACTAAATAAAAGAGTAGCCTTTGTACGATTCATATCGAACTCGAACTGAACATCGAACTTTCCTTCTCTATAACTAACAAATAAGTTCAGCATATCTAGAGTTTATCTTTATGGCTCTTTAAATTTCAAAAGAGAAAAAAAAGTGAGAGAGGAAGAGAAAAAGAGAAAGAGTGATAAAGAGAGTGGAAGAGAGAAACAGAGTGGAAGAGAGAGAAAGTAGAAGAGAAAAAGAAAGTGAAAGATAGAAAGAGAGTGGAAGATAGAAAGAGAGTGGAAGTGAGAACAAGAGAAAAAGAGAGTGACAGGGTGAACGAGTGAAATGATGAAAAAGAAAGAGAGAGAAGGTGAAAGAGTGAGAAAAAGAGAAAGAGAGCAAGTAGTGGTCGAAGTCGTACCGTCAGTGCTTTTTCTTTTGAAAAAAAATATTTATTAGAATTAGAGGGTAGCCTCTTAGTCGGTTAATATCGGCCAAGTGCAACTTAGAACTTTTCCACTAGAACTTACGAAAAGTTTTTTTAATTCGATATTTTCATTCGCGTTTCTTAGTCTTTTGCTTACGATGTTGGTCATAAATGTGATGAAGATGCTACTCTCTCTTTTTTCTCTGGAGGAATAAGACAAACAAAGAGAAACGAGTCAAAGGCTGAAAGGGAAATGAGAAGGTGGAAGAGAGAGAGAGAGGTGGAAGAAAGAAGAGAGTGGAAAGAAGAGGTGGAAGAGAGCAGAGTGAAAGGAAGAGTGAGGTGGAAGAAGAGAGAGTGGAAAGAGAAGAGAGTGGAAAGAGAAGAGGTGGAAGAAGGAGTGGAAAGAGTAAGAGTGGAAAGAGAAGGGTGGAAGAGAAGAGAGAGGTCAAGAAATAGAAAGAGTGGAAAAGAGGGTGGAGCGGGAAAGAAAGTGGAAAGAGAGGTTCAAGAGTGAAGTGATGAAAAGAAAGAGATAAGGTGAAAGAGTGAAAAGAGCGTGAAAGAGAAAGAGACAAAGAGACAAAGAGTTACATTTTGGACACAATTTAAGAAAGGTCTAGAATCTATTCAAATTATCCTTGACATAAACTTAAGTTTCTTTTTTCATCATCTTTATCCTTGCCTCACTTTAACCAGATACTAATTCTCTTTAAGTAATTATGATCAATAATTACAATTCGACAAAATCAAATAATCATAAGGATTTTAATTTAAAATACACGTATACTTTTGTGTTATATAAACTAATTGCTTCTCTTTGGGTCGATCACTTTATCAAAAGTTTTGTCTCGATTTGTTTATGTGTAATTTGTTGGTCATTTGTAACATTCGACTTCGGTTAAGTCAAATCTGATTAAATCTCACCACTTCATCAAACTGTTCAAACAAATAGCTGATTTTAAACAACAGATCAAAGTCCAGTAGATATAAAAGTTTTGACCAATCTACTTGCCAAACTAATTTCTTTCGGATTAACATTATGTTCACTATAACAATTGTAAGTCAATTATACAAACATCTTATTTTATGATATGTGATGTTCTTTGATTTGAACAGGTTTCAATCTTAATTCAAGTTGATTGTGACTATCAACTCAAAGTATTTTAATCTGTACTTGATATCCAATGCGTTCGAAGATCTCTGTTTCGTTATTGTATATTGACGTTGAAAGTCTAATTTATTCTCATTTTTTCTCAATTAGGCGAATGATATCCTTCAGAGCATAATGAAACTGGCAGACAC
This sequence comes from Panonychus citri, assembly GCF_014898815.1. NCBI lineage: Eukaryota > Metazoa > Arthropoda > Arachnida > Trombidiformes > Tetranychidae > Panonychus > Panonychus citri. The sequence continues at coordinate 46,213 of NW_026515458.1, read as the reverse complement.
AAATTTCAAAAGTATATGTTGCTAATGAATAAACCATGTCCTCGCATTGTTAAAAATAGAAACGAAAAAAAATTATTACTATATTTCAGTTTGAAAATGTATTGCACATACAAACTTAAGCTATCATCTTTATCATCTGAGGAAAACAGAAGCCACGGAGAAATATATTATCATAAACAAGCTAAAGAAAAATGGTCTGAATTTGTCGTTTTATTCAACGAGCTCAATGTTGCTCTTGATTTGAAAAATTCTTATTTCTAATTCACGACTACAATGCGACATTCAGATCGAAATCTCAAATTTAATATTATGCTTAGAAGTTGATTCAGTAAATTATAAAAATAAATAATATGCTGAACTTTTTTGAAATAAACTCATTTATATTGATGAACTTTTATATTTCAACAACTTTTCATGTTTATGTTGACAATCATTAAGATGCAAATGATACTTTCTCTGGAAAATAAGATGTAAAATAATGAAGAGAGAAAGAGAGATTGAAAGGGTGAAAGAGAATGAAAATCATCGAGATGATAGAATGATGAAAAGAGAAAATACGAAAGAAATGTGAAAAACAACATTTCATGTAGAGGTAAACATCTTTGTTTCAGTTCCCTCCCATTTAATCAAAATTCAATCGGAATAAGAGAGTAGCCTTTGGTCGGTTAATATCGGCCGCAAGTTCAACTTAGAACTTTTCCCTAGAACTAACGAAAAGTTTTTTTAATTCGATATTCTTATTCGCGTTTCTTAGTCTTTTGCTTATGATGTTGGTTATAAATGAGATGAAGATGCTACTCTCTCTTTTTTCTCTGAGAGGAATAAGACAAAGGCTGAAAGAGAAAGAAAATGAGAAGGTGAAAGAGAGAAAGAGAGTGAGAGTGAGAAAGAGAATGGAAGAGAGAAAGAGAGTGGAAGAAAGAAAGAGAGTGGAAGAAAGAAAGAGAGTGGAAGAAAGAAAGAGAGTGGAAGAAAGAAAGAGAGTGGAAGAAAGAAAGAGAGTGGAAGAAAGAAAGAGAGTGGAAGAAAGAAAGAGAGTGGAAGAAAGAAGGAGAGTGGAAGAGGGAAAGATAGTGGAAGAGAGAAAGAGAATGGAAAAGAGAAAGAGAGTGGAAAAGAACAATTTAAGAAAGGTCTAGAATCTATTCAAATTATCCTTGACATAAACTTAAGTTACTTTTTTCATCATCTTTACCCTTGCCTCACTTTAACCAGATACTAATTCTCTTTAAGTAATTATGATCAATAATTACAATTCGACAAAATCAAATAATCATAAGGATTTTAATTTAAAATACACGTATACTTTTGTGTTATATAAACTAATTGCTTCTCTTTGGGTCGATCACTTTATCAAAAGTTTTGTCTCGATTTGTTTATGTGTAATTTGTTGGTCATTTGTAACATTCGACTTTGGTTAAGTCTCATTTCGATAAGTTTAAGTACGAGTTTCTATCGAATAGATAATCTCAATATCTCAGTCATGAAAACACATAATCGCGTAAGTTAATAGTCAATCTTCATTATCATTTCATAACCGTTTAATGAATTAAATATATTTCTTCCCAAATTTAGTTCTTTTGTCAGTACTGTAAATATACTGGAAATGACGTTGAAAGCCTTTTTCTTCACAAATGTAAAGCATATGATGAGGAAGTTTCAAATAACTGGGACTTGAAAGTCATGAATTCTGAGAAAAGGACACAGGCACTTGAGGAAAGAAGACGAAAACGAATAGCTATTAAGACTTACAAATGGATTATTAAGCTTAAAAGTTTTAAGAGACGATAATTATTAATGACAAAACCATTGATTAACTATATTTAATCTGCCCTCATCAGATTGTTTGAGTTTCGCATCTGATCACAATTGTCTAAGTAACCAATAAATTTGTATTTGGGTTCTACTGAGTCACATTAATTGTATTTGCTTTTGATAAAAAAGTTGATTGAACATTTAATACAATTTTTCAGAGATGCTTCAAGTCATTTCTTGAGTAATTTATCATCACATTTATCGCAAGGTGGTACTCTCTCTTTCATCTCTAGAGAATCACATGAAAACTGTGCGAGAAAAGATACAGAGAGGAAGTGCAAGAGGAAAATACAAGAGAAAGTTAGTGAGAGAAAGTGAAAGAGTGAAAGTCAAAAGAGAGAGAAAACGTAAAGAAGAGACAGAAAGAGAGAGGAAGGGTAAAAGGAAGAAAAATTGAGAGCAAAAAATAAAGTAAAACGTTGAAATTAGAAAAAGAGAAAAATATGAAATGAAAAAATGAATCAAAGCATGAATATATATATCTATTTACTATTTATGAGAATCAGAGAGGAGCCTTTGGTCAGTTAAAACCGGCCGCAAGTTCAACTTAAAACTTTTCCATAAAACTAACGAAAAACTTTTTAATTCGATATTCTCATTCGCGTTTCTTAGTCTTTTGCTTATGATGTTGGTCATAAATGTGATGAAGATGCTACTCGCTCTTTTTTCTCTGAGAGGAATAAGACAAACAAAGAGAGAACGAGTCAAAGGCTGAAGGAGAGAGAGAAAGAGTGGAAGAGAGTAAGAGAGTGGAAGAGAAGAGGTGGAAGAAAGAGAGTGAAGAGAGAAAGAGAGTGGAAAAGAGAAAGAGTGGAAGAGAGGAAGAGAGTGGAAGAGAGAAGAGAGTGGAAGAAGAGAGTGGAAAAGAGAAAGAGTGGACGAAAGAAAGAGAGTGAAAGAGAAAGAGAGCAAGTAGTGGTCAGTAGTACCGTCAGTACTTTTCTTTTGAAAAAATATTTATTAGAATTAGAGGGTAGCTTCTTAGTCGGTTAATATCGGCCACAAGTGCAACTTAGAACTTTTTCCACTAGAACTTACGAAAAGTTTTTTTAATTCGATATTTTCATTCGCGTTTCTTAGTCTTTTGCTTATGATGTTGGTCATAAATGTGATGAAGATGCTACTCGCTCTTTTTTCTCTGAGAGGAATAAGACAAACAAAGAGAGAAAGAGTCAAAGGCTGAAAGAGAGAGAGAGAAAGAGAGTGGAAAGAGAAAGAGAGGAAGAAAGAGAGGAAGAGAGGAAGAGAGAAAGAGGAAGAAAGAAAGAGAGGAAGAAAGAAAGAGAGGAAGAAAGAAAGAGAGGAAAGAGAAAGAGAGGAAAGAGAAAAGAGGAAAAGAGAAAGAGAGTTCAAGAGTGAAGTGATGAAAAGAAAGAGATAAGGTGAAAGTGAAAGAGAGGAAAGAGAAAAGAGACAAAGAGACAAAGAGTTACATTTTGACACAATTTAAGAAAGGTCTAGAATCTATTCAAATTATCCTTGACATAAACTTAAGTTTCTTTCATCATCTTTATCCTTGCCTCACTTTAACCAGATACTAATTCTCTTTAAGTAATTATGATCAATAATTACAATTGACAAAATCAAATAATCATAAGGATTTTAATTTAAAATACACGTATACTTTTGTGTTATATAAACTAATTGTTTCTTTGGTCGATCACTTTATCAAAAGTTTTGTCTCGATTTGTTTATGTGTAATTTGTTGGTCATTTGTAACATTCGACTTCGGTTAAGTCAAATCTGATTAAATCTCACCCACTTCATCAAACTGTTCAAACAAATAGCTGATTTTAATAAGACAACTTGATCAAAGTCCAGTAGATATAAAAGTTTTGACCAATCTACTTGCCAAACTAATTTCTTTCGGATTAAGCTTCAACATTATGTCCACTATAACAATTGTAAGTCAATTATACAAACATCTTATTTTATGATATGTGATGTTCTTGCTTTGAATAAATTTTTTGTTTGAAAGTGAAAGAAAGAGAGAGAGACTATCCAAGTAGAGTAAACGTCGTAGCCTGAATACTTTTTTTATCAAAATTTCAATTGGAATAAGAAATTAACCTTTGTTCGGCTTATAACGAACTCAAATTTAACTCTGAACTTTCTTCTAAAACAATGAAGCAAAATCGAAATAGATTGCTAATCCTTTACTCTTAGTGGCAAAAATCTTGATTTTCCAAAATGCTTTGCATTATTTCTTGAGTTATTACATTCATATCAAGTTAAAAATTATATTTACCCGTTCTCAAAGCGAAAGTTGATAGAGATACTGTATAAGAAAAGATAATTTCCTCTCATTTGATTTCTCTATGCAAGTTTCATCAACTTTTGATGACGATGCTGATCGTCATTGAGATGAAGATGATACTTTCTTTTTCTTCTCAGAAGAATATCATGAAAACAAAGCGAGAGAGGCTACAGAGAGAAAGTGGGAGAGAGAAAGTAAGAGTCAAAGTCAAAAGAGAATGAAAGAGTGAGAAAAAGAGAAAGAGAGCAAGTAGTGGTCGAAGTCGTACCGTCAGTACTTTTTCTTTTGAAAAAAAATATTTATTAGAATTAGAGGGTAGCCTCTTAGTCGGTTAATATCGGCCACAAGTGCAACTTAGAACTTTTTCCACTAGAACTTACGAAAAGTTTTTTTAATTCGATATTTTCATTCGCGTTTCTTAGTCTTTTGCTTATGATGTTGGTCATAAATGTGATGAAGATGCTACTCGCTCTTTTTTCTCTGAGAGGAATAAGACAAACAAAGAGAGAAAGAGTCAAAGGCTGAAAGAGAGAGAAAATGAGAAGGTGAAAGAGAGAAAGAGAGTGGAAGAGAGAAAATGAGAAGGTAGAAGAGAGAAAGAGAGTGGAAGAGAGTTAGAGAGTGGAAGCGAGAAAGAAAGTAGAAAAGAGAGCGAGAGTGGAAGAAAGAAAGAGAGTGGAAAAGAGAAAGAGAGTTCAAGAGTGAAGTGATGAAAAAGAAAGAGAGATAAGGTGAAAGAGTGAAAAGAGAGTGAAAGAGAAAAAGAGACAAAGAGACAAAGAGTTACATTTTGGACACAATTTAAGAAAGGTCTAGAATCTATTCAAATTATCCTTGACATAAACTTAAGTTTTTTCATCATCTTTATCCTTGCCTCACTTTAACCAGATACTAATTTCTTAAGTAATTATGATCAATAATTACAATTGACAAAATCAAATAATCATAAGGATTTTAATTTAAAATACACGTATACTTTTGTGTTATATAAACTAATTGCTTCTCTTGGGTCGATCACTTTATCAAAAGTTTTGTCTCGATTTGTTTATGTGTAATTTGTTGGTCATTTGTAACATCGACTTCGGTTAAGTCAAATCTGATTAAATCTCACCCACTTCATCAAACTGTTCAAACAAATAGCTGATTTTAATAAGACAACTTGATCAAAGTCCAGTAGATATAAAAGTTTTGACCAATCTACTTGCCAAACTAATTTTTCGGATTAAGCTTCAACATTATGTCCACTATAACAATTGTAAGTCAATTATACAAACATCTTATTTTATGATATGTGATGTTCTTGCTTTGAATAAATTTTTGTTTGAAAGTGAAAGAAAGAGAGAGACTATCCAAGTAGAGTAAACGTCGTAGCCTGAATACTTTTTATCAAAATTTCAATTGAATAAGAAATTAACTTTGTTCGGCTTATAACGAACTCAAATTTAACTCTGAACTTTCTTCTAAAACAATGAAGCAAAATCGAAATAGATTGCTAATCCTTTACTTAGTGGCAAAATCTTGATTTTCCAAAATGCTTTGCATTATTTCTTGAGTTATTACATTCATATCAAGTTAAAATTATATTTACCTGTTCTCAAAGGAAAGTTGATAGAGATACTGTATAAGAAAGATAATTTCTCATTTGATTTCTCTATGCAAGTTTCATCAACTTTTGATGACGATGCTGATCGTCATTGAGATGAAGATGATACTTTCTTTTTCTTCTCAGAAGAATATCATGAAAACAAAGCGAGAGAGGCTACAGAGAGAAAGTGGGAGAGAGAAAGTAAGAGTCAAAGTCAAAAGAGAATGAAAGAGTGAGAAAAAGAGAAAGAGAGCAAGTAGTGGTCGAAGTCGTACCGTCAGTACTTTTTCTTTTGAAAAAAAATATTTATTAGAATTAGAGGGTAGCCTCTTAGTCGGTTAATATCGGCCACAAGTGCAACTTAGAACTTTTTCCACTAGAACTTACGAAAAGTTTTTTTAATTCGATATTTTCATTCGCGTTTCTTAGTCTTTTGCTTATGATGTTGGTCATAAATGTGATGAAGATGCTACTCGCTCTTTTTTCTCTGAGAGGAATAAGACAAACAAAGAGAGAAAGAGTCAAAGGCTGAAAGAGAGAGAAAATGAGAAGGTGGAAGAGAGAAAGAGAGTGGAAGAGAGAAAGAGAGTGGAAGAGATAAAGGGAGTAGAAGAGAGAAAGAGAGTGGAAGAGAGAAAATGAGAAGGTAGAAGAGAGAAAGAGAGTGGAAGAGAGAGCGAGAGTGGAAGAAAGAAAGAGAGTGAAAAAGAGAAAGAGAGTGGAAGCGAGAAAGAAAGTGGAAAAGAGAAAGAGAGTGAAAGAGTGAAGTGATGAAAAAGAAAGAGAGATAAGGTGAAAGAGTGAAAAAGAGAGTGAAAGAGAAAAAGAGACAAAGAGACAAAGAGTTAAGAGAAAGAGAGTGGAAGAGAGAAAAAGAGACAAGTTCAACTTAAAACTTTTTTCCCTAAAACTAACGTAAGTTTTGTAATCCGACATTCTCATTCGCGTTTCTTAGTCTTTTGCTTATGATGTTGGTCATCAATGTGATGAAGATGCTACTCGCTCTTTTTTCTCTGAGAGGAATAAGACAAACAAAGAGAGAAAGAGTCAAAGGCTGAAAGAGAGAGAAAATGAGAAGGTGGAAGAGAGAAGAGAGTGAAGAGAGAAAGAGAGGAAAGAGAAAGAGAGGAAGAGAGAAAGAGAGAGGAAAAGAGAGCGAGAGGAAGAAAGAAAGAGAGTGGAAAAGAGAAAGAGAGGAAAGAGAAAAGAGTGGAAAAGAAAGAGAGTGAAAGAGTGAGTGATGAAAAGAAAGAGATAAGGTGAAAGAGTGAAAAGAGAGAAAGAGAAAAGAGACAAAGTGACAAAGAGTTACATTTTGGACACAATTTAAGAAAGGTCTAGAATCTATTCAAATTATCCTTGACATAAACTTAAGTTTTTTTCATCATCTTTATCCTTGCCTCACTTTAACCAGATACTAATTTCTTAAGTAATTATGATCAATAATTACAATTGACAAAATCAAATAATCATAAGGATTTTAATTTAAAATACACGTATACTTTTGTGTTATATAAACTAATTGCTTTCTTTGGGTCGATCACTTTATCAAAAGTTTTGTCTCGATTTGTTTATGTAATTTGTTGGTCATTTGTAACATCTGACTTCGGTTAAGTCAAATCTGATTAAATCTCACCCACTTCATCAAACTGTTCAAACAAATAGCTGATTTTAATAAGACAACTTGATCAAAGTCCAGTAGATATAAAAGTTTTGACCAATCTACTTGCCAAACTAATTTCTTTCGGATTAAGCTTCAACATTATGTCCACTATAACAATTGTAAGTCAATTATACAAACATCTTATTTTATGATATGTGATGTTCTTGCTTTGAATAAATTTTTGTTTGAAAGTGAAAGAGAGAGAGAGACTATCCAAGTAGAGGTAAACGTCGTAGCCTGAATACTTTTTATCAAAATTTCCATTGAATAAGAAATTAACCTTTGTTCGGCTTATAACGAACTCAAATTTAACTTGAACTTTCTTCTAAAACAATGAAGCAAAATCGAAATAGATTGCTAATCCTTTACTCTTAGTGGCAAAATCTTGATTTTCAAAATGCTTTGCATTATTTCTGTTATTACATTCATATCAAGTTAAAATTATATTTACCCGTTCTCAAAGCGAAAGTTGATAGAGATACTGTATAAGAAAGATAATTTCTCATTTGATTTCTATGCAAGTTTCATCAACTTTGATGACGATGCTGATCGTCATTGAGATGAAGATGATACTTTCTTTTTCTTCTCAGAAGAATATCATGAAAACAAAGCGAGAGAGGCTACAGAGAGAAAGTGAGAGAGAGAAAGTAAGAGTCAAAGTCAAAAGAGAATGAAAGAGTGAGAAAAAGAGAAAGAGAGCAAGTAGTGGTCGAAGTCGTACTGTCAGTACTTTTCTTTTGAAAAAAAATATTTATTAGAATTAGAGGGTAGCCTCTTAGTCGGTTAATATCGGCCACAAGTGCAACTTAGAACTTTTTCCACTATAACTTACGAAAAGTTTTTTTAATTCGATATTTTCATTCGCGTTTCTTAGTCTTTTGCTTATGATGTTGGTCATAAATGTGATGAAGATGCTACTCGCTCTTTTTTCTCTGAGAGGAATAAGACAAAAAGAGAGAAAGAGAGGAAAGAGAAAGAGAGTTCAAGAGTGAAGTGATGAAAAGAAAGAGAGAGAGAAAGAGAGGAAGAGAAAGAGAGTGGAAGAGAGAAAATGAGAAGGTGGAAGAGAGAAAGAGAGTGGAAGAGAGAAAGAGAGTGGAAGAAAGAAAGAGAGTGGAAAAGAGAAAGAGAGTGGAAAAGAGAAAGAGAGTGGAAGAGAGAAAAAGAGACAAGTTCAACTTAAAACTTTTTTCCCTAAAACTAACGTAAGTTTTGTAATTCGACATTCATATTCGCGTTTCTTAGTCTTTTGCTTATGATGTTGGTCATCAATGTGATGAAGATGCTACTCGCTCTTTTTTCTCTGAGAGGAATAAGACAAACAAAGAGAGAAAGAGTCAAAGGCTGAAAGAGAGAGAAAATGAGAAGGTGGAAGAGAGAAAGAGAGTGGAAGAGATAAAGGGAGTGGAAGAGAGAAAGAGAGTGGAAGAGAGAAAGAGAGAGGAAAAGAGAGCGAGAGGAAGAAAGAAAGAGAGTGGAAAAGAGAAAGAGAGTGGAAAAGAGAAAAAGAGTGGAAAAGAGAAAGAGAGTGAAAGAGTGAAGTGATGAAAAAGAAAGAGAGATAAGGTGAAAGAGTGAAAAAGAGAGTGAAAGAGAAAAAGAGACAAAGTGACAAAGAGTTACATTTTGGACACAATTTAAGAAAGGTCTAGAATCTATTCAAATTATCCTTGACATAAACTTAAGTTTCTTTTTTCATCATCTTTATCCTTGCCTCACTTTAACCAGATACTAATTCTCTTTAAGTAATTATGATCAATAATTACAATTCGACAAAATCAAATAATCATAAGGATTTTAATTTAAAATACACGTATACTTTTGTGTTATATAAACTAATTCTTTTGGGTCGATCACTTTATCAAAAGTTTTGTCTCGATTTGTTTATGTGTAATTTGTTGGTCATTTGTAACATCTGACTTCGGTTAAGTCAAATCTGATTAAATCACCCACTTCATCAAACTGTTCAAACAAATAGCTGATTTTAATAAGACAACTTGATCAAAGTCCAGTAGATATAAAAGTTTTGACCAATCTACTTGCCAAACTAATTTTTCGGATTAAGCTTCAACATTATGTCCACTATAACAATTGTAAGTCAATTATACAAACATCTTATTTTATGATATGTGATGTTCTTGCTTTGAATAAATTTTTGTTTGAAAGTGAAAGAAAGAGAGAGACTATCCAAGTAGAGGTAAACGTCGTAGCCTGAATACTTTTTATCAAAATTTCATTGAATAAGAAATTAACTTTGTTCGGCTTATAACGAACTCAAATTTAACTCTGAACTTTCTTCTAAAACAATGAAGCAAAATCGAAATAGATTGCTAATCCTTTACTCTTAGTGGCAAAAATCTTGATTTTCCAAAATGCTTTGCATTATTTCTTAAGTTATTACATTCATATCAAGTTAAAAATTATATTTACCCGTTCTCAAAGCGAAAGTTGATAGAGATACTGTATAAGAAAAGATAATTTCCTCTCATTTGATTTCTCTATGCAAGTTTCATCAACTTTTGATGACGATGCTGATCGTCATTGAGATGAAGATGATCCTTTCTTTTTCTTCTCAGAAGAATATCATGAAAACAAAGCGAGAGAGGCTACAGAGAGAAAGTGAGAGAGAGAAAGTGAGAGAGAGAAAGTAAGAGTCAAAGTCAAAAGAGAATGAAAGAGTGAGAAAAAGAGAAAGAGAGCAAGTAGTAGTCGAAGTCGTACCGTCAGTACTTTTTCTTTTGAAAAAAAATATTTATTAGAATTAGAGGGTAGCTTCTTAGTCGGTTAATATCGGCCACAAGTGCAACTTAGAACTTTTTCCACTAGAACTTACGAAAAGTTTTTTTAATTCGATATTTTCATTCGCGTTTCTTAGTCTTTGCTTATGATGTTGGTCATAAATGATGAAGATGCTACTCGCTCTTTTTCTGAGAGGAATAAGACAAACAAAGAGAGAAAGAGTCAAAGGCTGAAAGAGAGAGAGAGAATGAGAAGGTGGAAGAGAGAGAGTGGAAGAGAGAAAATGAGAAGGTGGAAGAGAAAGAGAGGAAGAGAGAAAGAGAGTGAAGAGAGAAAGAGAGGAAGAGAGAAAGAGAGAGAAAGAGAGTGGAAGAAGAAAGAGAGTGGAAAGAGAAAGAGAGTGGAAGAAAGAGAGTGAAGAGAAAGAGAGGAAGAGAGAAAGAGAGGAAGTGAGAAAGAGAGGAAGAAAGAAAGAGAGTGAAAGAGTGAAGTGATGAAAAGAAAGAGAGAGAAGGTGAAGAGAGAAAGAGAGAGAGAAAGAGAGGAAAGAGAAAGAGAGCAAGTAGTGGTCAGTAGTACCGTCAGTACTTTTCTTTTGAAAAAATATTTATTAGAATTAGAGGGTAGCTTCTAGTCGGTTAATATCGGCCAAGTGCAACTTAGAACTTTTCCACTAGAACTTACGAAAAGTTTTTAATTCGATATTTTCATTCGCGTTTTTAGTCTTTGCTTATGATGTTGGTCATCAATGTGATGAAGATGCTACTCGCTCTTTTTCTGAGAGGAATAAGACAAACAAGAGAGAAAGAGTCAAAGTCAAAAGAGAATGAAAGAGTGAAAAGAGAAAGAGAGCAAGTAGTAGTCGAAGTCGTACCGTCAGTACTTTTCTTTTGAAAAAATATTTATTAGAATTAGAGGGTAGCTTCTTGGTCGGTTAATATCGGCCAAGTGCAACTTAGAACTTTTCCACTAGAACTTACGAAAAGTTTTTAATTCGATATTTTCATTCGCGTTTCTTAGTCTTTGCTTATGATGTTGGTCATAAATGTGATGAAGATGCTACTCGCTCTTTTTCTGAGAGGAATAAGACAAACAAAGAGAAAGAGTCAAAGTCAAAAGAGAATGAAAGAGTGAGAAAAGAGACAAAGTGACAAAGAGTTACATTTTGACACAATTTAAGAAAGGTCTAGAATCTATTCAAATTATCCTTGACATAAACTTAAGTTACTTTTTCATCATCTTTATCCTTGCCTCACTTTAACCAGATACTAATTCTCTTTAAGTAATTATGATCAATAATTACAATTGACAAAATCAAATAATCATAAGGATTTTAATTTAAAATACACGTATACTTTTGTGTTATATAAACTAATTGTTTCTTTGGGTCGATCACTTTATCAAAAGTTTTGTCTCGATTTGTTTATGTAATTTGTTGGTCATTTGTAAATTCGACTTCGGTTAAGTCAAATCTGATTAAATCACCCACTTCATCAAACTGTTCAAACAAATAGCTGATTTTAATAAGACAACTTGATCAAAGTCCAGTAGATATAAAGTTTGACCAATCTACTTGCCAAACTAATTTCTTTCGGATTAAGCTTCAACATTATGTCACTATAACAATTGTAAGTCAATTATACAAACATCTTATTTTATGATATGTGATGTTCTTGCTTTGAATAAATTTTTGTTTGAAAGTGAAAGAGAGTGAAAGAGAAAAGAGACAAGTTCAACTTAAAACTTTTCCATAAAACTAACGAAAAACTTTTTAATTTGATATTCTCATTCGCGTTTCTTAGTCTTTTGCTTATGATGTTGGTCATAAATGTGATGAAGATGCTACTCGCTCTTTTTTCTCTGAGAGGAATAAGACAAACAAAGAGAGAGAGTCAAAGGCTGAAAGAGAGAGAGAAAGAGTCAAAGGCTGAAAGAGAGAGAGAAAGAGTCAAAGTCAAAAGAGAATGAAAGAGTGAGAAAAGAGAAAGAGAGCAAGTAGTGGTCGAAGTAGTACCGTCAGTACTTTTTCTTTTGAAAAAAAATATTTATTAGAATTAGAGGGTAGCTTCTTAGTCGGTTAATATCGGCCACAAGTGCAACTTAGAACTTTTTCCACTAGAACTTACGAAAAGTTTTTTTAATTCGATATTTTCATTCGCGTTTCTTAGTCTTTTGCTTATGATGTTGGTCATAAATGTGATGAAGATGCTACTCGCTCTTTTTTCTCTGAGAGGAATAAGACAAACAAAGAGAGAAAGAGTCAAAGGCTGAAAGAGAGAGAGAATGAGAAGGTGGAAGAGAGAAAGAGAGTGGAAGAGAGAAAATGAGAAGGTGGAAGAGAGAAAGAGAGTGGAAGAGAGAAAGAGAGTGGAAGAGAGAAAGAGAGTGGAAGAGAGAAAGAGAGAGGAAAAGAGAGCGAGAGTGGAAGAAAGAAAGAGAGTGGAAAAGAGAAAGAGAGTGGAAGAGAGTAAGAGAGTGGAAGAGAGAAAGAGAGTGGAAGAGAGAAAGAGAGTGGAAGTGAGAAAGAGAGTGGAAGAAAGAAAGAGAGTGAAAGAGTGAAGTGATGAAAAAGAAAGAGAGAGAAGGTGAAAGAGGTTGGAAAAAAGAGAAAGAAAGTGGAAGAGAGAAAAAGAGTGGAAGAAAGAAAGAGAGTGGAAGAAAGAAAGAGAGTGGAAAAGAGAAAGAGAGTGGAAAAGAGAAAGAGAGTGGAAGAGAGAAAAAGAGACAAGTTCAACTTAAAACTTTTTTCCCTAAAACTAACGTAAGTTTTGTAATTCGACATTCTCATTCGCGTTTCTTAGTCTTTTGCTTATGATGTTGGTCATCAATATGATGAAGATGCTACTCGCTCTTTTTTCTCTGAGAGGAATAAGACAAACAAAGAGAGAAAGAGTCAAAGGCTGAAAGAGAGAGAGAGAGAATGAGAAGGTGGAAGAGAGAAAGAGAGTGGAAGAGAGAAAATGAGAAGGTGGAAGAGAGAAAGAGAGTGGAAGAGAGAAAGAGAGTGGAAGAAAGAAAGAGAGTGGAAGAAAGAAAGAGAGTGGAAAAGAGAAAGAGAGTGGAAAAGAGAAAGAGAGTGGAAGAGAGAAAAAGAGACAAGTTCAACTTAAAACTTTTTTCCCTAAAACTAACGTAAGTTTTGTAATTCGACATTCATATTCGCGTTTCTTAGTCTTTTGCTTATGATGTTGGTCATCAATGTGATGAAGATGCTACTCGCTCTTTTTTCTCTGAGAGGAATAAGACAAACAAAGAGAAAGAGTCAAAGGCTGAAAGAGAGAAAATGAGAAGGTGGAAGAGAGAAAGAGAGGAAGAGAGAAAGAGAGAGAAAGAGAGAGAGAGAAAGAGAGAGGAAAAGAGAGCGAGAGTGAAAGAAAGAAAGAGAGGAAAGAGAAAGAGAGGAAGAGAGTAAGAGAGGAAGAGAAAGAGAGTGGAAGAGAAAGAGAGTGGAAGTGAGAAAGAGAGGAAGAAAGAGAGGAAAGAGTGAAGTGATGAAAAGAAAGAGAGAGAAGGTGAAAGAGGTTGGAAAAAGAGAAAGAAAGTGAAGAGAGAAAAGAGGAAGAAAGAAAGAGAGGAAGAAAGAGAGTGGAAAAGAGAAGAGAGTGAAAGAGAAAGAGGAAGAGAGAAAAAGAGACAAGTTCAACTTAAAACATTTTTCCCTAAAACTAACGTAAGTTTTGTAATTCGACATTCTCATTCGCGTTTCTTAGTCTTTTGCTTATGATGTTGGTCATAAATGTGATGAAGATGCTACTCGCTCTTTTTTCTCTGAGAGGAATAAGACAAACAAAGAGAGAAAGAGTCAAAGGCTGAAAGAGAGAGAGAGAGAATGAGAAGGTTGAAGAGAGAAAGAGAGTGGAAGAGAGAAAATGAGAAGGTGGAAGAGAGAAAGAGAGTGGAAGAGAGAAAGAGAGTGGAAGAAAGAAAGAGAGTGGAAGAAAGAAAGAGAGTGGAAAAGAGAAAGAGAGTGAAAGAGTGAAGTGATGAAAAAGAAAGAGAGAGAAGGTGAAAGAGTGAAAAAGAGAGTGAAAGAGAAAAAGAGACAAAGAGACAAAGAGTTACATTTTGGACACAATTTAAGAAAGGTCTAGAATCTATTCAAATTATCCTTGACATAAACTTAAGTTTCTTTTTTCATCATCTTTATCCTTGCCTCACTTTAACCAGATACTAATTCTCTTTAAGTAATTATGATCAATAATTACAATTCGACAAAATCAAATAATCATAAGGATTTTAATTTAAAATACACGTATACTTTTGTGTTATATAAACTAATTGCTTCTCTTTGGGTCGATCACTTTATCAAAAGTTTTGTCTCGATTTGTTTATGTGTAATTTGTTGGTCATTTGTAACATTCGACTTCGGTTAAGTCAAATCTGATTAAATCTCACCCACTTCATCAAACTGTTCAAACAAATAGCTGATTTTAATAAGACAACTTGATCAAAGTCCAGTAGATATAAAAGTTTTGACCAATCTACTTGCCAAACTAATTTCTTTCGGATTAAGCTTCAACATTATGTCCACTATAACAATTGTAAGTCAATTATACAAACATCTTATTTTATGATATGTGATGTTCTTGCTTTGAATAAATTTTTTGTTTGAAAGTGAAAGAGAGAGACTATCCAAGTAGAGGTAAACGTCGTAGCCTGAATACTTTTTTTATCAAAATTTCCATTGGAATAAGAAATTAACCTTTGTTCGGCTTATAACGAACTCAAATTTAACTCTGAACTTTCTTCTAAAACAATGAAGCAAAATCGAAATAGATTGCTAATCCTTTACTCTTAGTGGCAAAAATCTTGATTTTCCAAAATGCTTTGCATTATTTCTTAAGTTAGCACATTCATATCAAGTTAAAATTATATTTACCCGTTCTCAAAGCGAAAGTTGATAGAGATACTGTATGAAAGATAATTTCCTCTCATTTGATTTCTATGCAAGTTTCATCAACTTTGATGACGATGCTGATCGTCATTGAGATGAAGATGATACTTTCTTTTTCTTCTCAGAAGAATATCATGAAAACAAAGCGAGAGAGGCTACAGAGAGAAAGTGAGAGAGAGAAAGTAAGAGTCAAAGTCAAAAGAGAATGAAAGAGTGAGAAAAAGAGAAAGAGAGCAAGTAGTGGTCGAAGTAGTACCGTCAGTACTTTTTCTTTTGAAAAAAAATATTTATTAGAATTAGAGGGTAGCTTCTTAGTCGGTTAATATCGGCCACAAGTGCAACTTAGAACTTTTTCCACTAGAACTTACGAAAAGTTTTTTTAATTCGATATTTTCATTCGCGTTTCTTAGTCTTTTGCTTATGATGTTGGTCATAAATGTGATGAAGATGCTACTCGCTCTTTTTCTCTGAGGAGGAATAAGACAAACAAAGAGAAAGAGTCAAAGGCTGAAGAGAGAGATGAGAAGGTGGAAGAGAGAGAGTGGAAGAGAGTAAGAGGTGGAAGAGAAGAGAGTGGAAAAGAAGAGGTGGAAGAGAAGAGGTGGAAGAGAAGAGTGGAAGAAGAAGAGTGGAAGAAGAAGAGAGTGGAAAAGAAAGAGAGTGAAAGAGTGAAGTGATGAAAAGGAAAGAGAGAGAAGGTGAAAGAGTGAAAAAGAGAGTGAAAGAGAAAAAGAGACAAAGAGACAAAGAGTTACATTTTGGACACAATTTAAGAAAGGTCTAGAATCTATTCAAACTATCCTTGACATAAACTTAAGTTTCTTTTTTCATCATCTTTATCCTTGCCTCACTTTAACCAGATACTAATTCTCTTTAAGTAATTATGATCAATAATTACAATTCGACAAAATCAAATAATCATAAGGATTTTAATTTAAAATACACGTATACTTTTGTGTTATATAAACTAATTGCTTCTCTTTGGGTTGATCACTTTATCAAAAGTTTTGTCTCGATTTGTTTATGTGTAATTTGTTGGTCATTTGTAACATTCGACTTCGGTTAAGTCAAATCTGATTAAATCTCACCCACTTCATCAAACTGTTCAAACAAATAGCTGATTTTAATAAGACAACTTGATCAAAGTCCAGTAGATATAAAAGTTTTGACCAATCTACTTGCCAAACTAATTTCTTTCGGATTAAGCTTCAACATTATGTCCACTATAACAATTGTAAGTCAATTATACAAACATCTTATTTTATGATATGTGATGTTCTTGCTTTGAATAAATTTTTTGTTTGAAAGTGAAAGAAAGAGAGAGAGACTATCCAAGTAGAGGTAAACGTCGTAGCCTGAATACTTTTTTTATCAAAATTTCCATTGGAATAAGAAATTAACCTTTGTTCGGCTTATAACGAACTCAAATTTAACTCTGAACTTTCTTCTAAAACAATGAAGCAAAATCGAAATAGATTGCTAATCCTTTACTCTTAGTGGCAAAAATCTTGATTTTCCAAAATGCTTTGCATTATTTCTTAAGTTAGCACATTCATATCAAGTTAAAAATTATATTTACCCGTTCTCAAAGCGAAAGTTGATAGAGATACTGTATAAGAAAAGATAATTTCCTCTCATTTGATTTCTCTATGCAAGTTTCATCAACTTTTGATGACGATGCTGATCGTCATTGAGATGAAGATGATACTTTCTTTTTCTCAGAAGAATATCATGAAAACAAAGCGAGAGGCTACAGAGAGAAAGAGAGAGGAAGAGAGAAAGAGTGGAAGAGAGAAAGAGAGAAAGAGAGAGAGAAAGAGTCAAAGTCAAAAGAGAATGAAAGAGTGAGAAAAAGAGAAAGAGAGCAAGTAGTGGTCGAAGTAGTACCGTCAGTACTTTTTCTTTTGAAAAAAAATATTTATTAGAATTAGAGGGTAGCTTCTTAGTCGGTTAATATCGGCCACAAGTGCAACTTAGAACTTTTTCCACTAGAACTTACGAAAAGTTTTTTTAATTCGATATTTTCATTCGCGTTTCTTAGTCTTTTGCTTATGATGTTGGTCATAAATGTGATGAAGATGCTACTGCTCTTTTTTCTCTGAGAGAATAAGACAAACAAAGAGAGAGAGTCAAAGGCTGAAGAGAGAGATGAGAAGGTGGAAGAGAGAAGAGAGTGGAAGAGATAAAGGAGTGGAAGAGAGAAGAGTGGAAGAGAAAATGAGAAGGTGGAAGAGAAGAGGTGGAAGAAAGAGAGTGGAAAAGAGAAGAGAGTGGAAGAAAGAAGAGAGAGTGGAAAAGAGAAGAGAGTGGAAGAAGAAGAGGTGGAAGAAAGAAAGAGAGTGAAAGAGTGAAGTGATGAAAAGAAAGAGAGAAGGTGAAAGAGTGAAAAGAGAGTGAAGAAAAGAGACAAAGAGACAAAGAGTTACATTTTGGACACAATTTAAGAAAGGTCTAGAATCTATTCAAATTATCCTTGACATAAACTTAAGTTTCTTTTTTCATCATCTTTATCCTTGCCTCACTTTAACCAGATACTAATTCTCTTTAAGTAATTATGATCAATAATTACAATTCGACAAAATCAAATAATCATAAGGATTTTAATTTAAAATACACGTATACTTTTGTGTTATATAAACTAATTGCTTCTCTTTGGGTCGATCACTTTATCAAAAGTTTTGTCTCGATTTGTTTATGTGTAATTTGTTGGTCATTTGTAACATTCGACTTCGGTTAAGTCAAATCTGATTAAATCTCACCCACTTCATCAAACTGTTCAAACAAATAGCTGATTTTAATAAGACAACTTGATCAAAGTCCAGTAGATATAAAAGTTTTGACCAATCTACTTGCCAAACTAATTTCTTTCGGATTAAGCTTCAACATTATGTCACTATAACAATTGTAAGTCAATTATACAAACATCTTATTTTATGATATGTGATGTTCTTGCTTTGAATAAATTTTTGTTTGAAAGTGAAAGAAAGAGAGACTATCAAGTAGAGGTAAACGTCGTAGCCTGAATACTTTTTTTATCAAAATTTCCATTGGAATAAGAAATTAACCTTTGTTCGGCTTATAACGAACTCAAATTTAACTCTGAACTTTCTTCTAAAACAATGAAGCAAAATCGAAATAGATTGCTAATCCTTTACTCTTAGTGGCAAAAATCTTGATTTTCCAAAATGCTTTGCATTATTTCTTAAGTTAGCACATTCATATCAAGTTAAAAATTATATTTACCCGTTCTCAAAGCGAAAGTTGATAGAGATACTGTATAAGAAAAGATATGTTCCTCTCATTTGATTTCTCTATGCAAGTTTCATCAACTTTTGATGACGATGCTGATCGTCATTGAGATGAAGATGATACTTTCTTTTTCTTCTCAGAAGAATATCATGAAAACAAAGCGAGAGAGGCTACAGAGAGAAAGTGGGAGAGAGAAAGTGAGAGAGAGAAAGTAAGAGTCAAAGTCAAAAGAGAATGAAAGAGTGAGAAAAAGAGAAAGAGAGCAAGTAGTGGTCGAAGTAGTACCGTCAGTACTTTTTCTTTTGAAAAAAAATATTTATTAGAATTAGAGGGTAGCTTCTTAGTCGGTTAATATCGGCCACAAGTGCAACTTAGAACTTTTTCCACTAGAACTTACGAAAAGTTTTTTTAATTCGATATTTTCATTCGCGTTTCTTAGTCTTTTGCTTATGATGTTGGTCATAAATGTGATGAAGATGCTACTCGCTCTTTTTTCTCTGAGAGGAATAAGACAAACAAAGAGAGAAAGAGTCAAAGGCTGAAAGAGAGAGAATGAGAAGGTGGAAGAGAAAAGAGTGGAAGAGAGAATGAGAAGGTGGAAGAAGAGGTGGAAGAGAGAGAAAGAGTGGAAGAGAGAGAGTGGAAAGAGAAGAGGTGGAAGAGAGAAGAGGTGGAAGAAAGAGAGTGAAAGAGTGAAGTGATGAAAAGAAAGAGAGAAGGTGAAAGAGGTTGAAAAAAAGAAAAAGAAAGCGGAAGAGAGAAAAAGAGTGGAAGAAAGAAAGAGAGTGGAAGAGAGGAAGAGAGTGGAAGAGAGAAAGAGAGTGGAAGTGAGAAAGAGAGTTAAAAATGAAAATGAATCAATCAGAAAAAGCGAAAAAGGACACGAGAAAAAGATAAAAACTATTCATCAGATTATGAGAGTAGCCTTTGGTCGGTTGATATCGGGCGCAAGTGCAACTTAGATCTTTTCTGCCCAACAGAACGCCCAGAACAAGCGAAGAGTGAAAGATAGAAAGAGAAGAAGAGACAAAGAGAGAAAGAAAGATAGAGAGAAAGAGGGAAAGAGGTTCGAGCAGAGTTCAACATCTTAGCCTCAGTTCTTTTATATTTATGTAAAATTTTTATCGTCATAAGAGAGCAGCCCATGGTCGGTATTTTTATCTGTATTGATCGCAAGTTCAATTTATGTTTACTTATGTTTCATGCAAGCTAATATCAGTTCTACGAGTTTTCCACTGCAACGAAATTTTTTGCTCAAGTCCATGTTGTCTGATCTTATTAAGATTATCTGTGATCACCATTTAGATGGCTATGAGTTGATCTATATGAAAAGAAAAGCTTTATATCAATCATCTTAGAAACAGCAAAAACCGTATGTATTTACAATGCAAATTCATCGGCATTCGATACAAGTTAAAATGTTCATTAAAAATAAAACATTGTATCATTTGTCTCAGGATCTGAATTATTGAGTGAACTTGCCAATGGATATGCTTCAATGTTTTGATGACTAGAAACGAGTAAAAATTGAATTTATTTGCGTTTGTCAACAGACAAATGATTAAGCATATCATAAATCCTACCTACAATACTTTTAAACCGATACACTTGATAGTAAAATAGAAATTACTCTTAATAGGAATATTCGTTGATAAAAATATTCTACAAAATGTGGAGACTGATTTGTAGTGAAAGCGAAATTCTAGATTACCTAGGAGTAGATTATTACGGTATTTTGGCTGTAAAATATTCAAATTCAATCTGTAGACCTGTTAATACTTACATTACGTGTAATATGTACAGTGAAAATGTCGTGTTTTTTGAGGACAACATTGGATTTTGGAACATGAAAAAAGTTTTGAACCTTCTTCAAGCTTACGATTTGTATTATACGGACTCAAAACTTTCTGAAATCGTACTTGATGCCCAGATATTCACCTTTGTCTTCGATGTGATCTTCGTATATGTTAACTACAATAACCAAACAGTTTGCTGAGAGGAAAACTGTTGATACAGATCAAAGATGTTACCATCAGGCAGATAACAAAAAGTAGACTAAGTAGTACTAAAATGAAAGAGCAAAACCCCATTTAATTTTGAATTGTAACATATATAAGATTCAGAAATCATACTTTACTTTTTTCATCCAAGTTAGATTTTCCATCAATATTTTTGCTATTGCACTCATAAATTCTTTTTTCATCCTTCAACAGAATTCAGAAAAGATCATAATATACATCGAAAAATGGCAACTTTTAGCCAATGATGAAGAATATTTGACTAGCATTGGCTCACATATTGGCGGATGCATCCTATTTGTTCATGAAATTCGTGAGCCTTTTTTTTCTGTGGAGGCCATTTCTCGCGGGTTAGTTTTTTATGAAAAAGGCCAGAGTTTTTGGAATATACGTTTGATAGGTTTATATTTACAAGAATGCTATGAGACAAGAAATGCGAACAATATATCCATTGACAAAGAAACGCACAACTTTGTGTTTCTTATACTGCTCGATTATGTGACCAGACATTATCTGTAATTCTCTGGTATCCTTAACTCAATAAATAGTACAATTCTTGATTAACATTTATCTTCAACTTTATCAATTTATTTGTTGAAAATTAATTTTTTTCTCTCAAATCGTTAACATAATTAAGCCAATATAATTTAACATTTTTAAACATTAGTCCGACGTTATTTAACATTCTTAATCTACTCAAATACTTGCGATCCCATAAAAGTAGATAATTTTACTTTAATCAACATTTAACGTGGATTTACCTCATTCCCGCATAAATACATAAAAATTAGTGATAACTTGATAACTATCCATCTGTCACTCATGATATGTATATTGGTAGATTCAGCGTAATTTAATTAGTCAGAAAAAGATGTAAAAACATTCCAAAAATTTTCATCTTATTATCTTCAACTTTATCAATTTATTTGTTGAAAATTAATTTTTTTCTCTCAAATCGTTAACATAATTAAGCCAATATAATTTAACATTTTTAAACATTAGTCCGACGTTATTTAACATTCTTAATCTACTCAAATACTTGCGATCCCATAAAAGTAGATAATTTTACTTTAATCAACTTTTAACGTGGATTTACCTCATTCCCGCATAAATACATAAAAATTAGTGATAACTTGATAACTATCCATCTGTCACTCATGATATGTATATTGGTAGATTCAGCGTAATTTAATTAGTCAGAAAAAGATGTAAAAACATTCCAAAAATTTTCATCTTATTATCTTCAACTTTATCAATTTATTTGTTGAAAATTAATTTTTTTCTCTCAAATCGTTAACATAATTAAGCCAATATAATTTAACATTTTTAAACATTAATCCGACGTTATTTAACATTCTCTTTTCATCATATTGAACATGTTCATTGATCTTCTCGATGATTAAGCCTAAACGACTGCCAGGAAGGCCGAAAAAAGGCTCACAAAGAAGAACACCTTTTTCTCAACAGAATTCACGACGAGTCAATCGAAATTATTACGAGGTTCAATGCACACAAATTCCACTCATTCGTGTTGTAGCAACGATTGCTTTCTGTAGTAATTTGAATGATGATTTGAAATCTAATCTCGGATCTACAATTAGGATTTGTCAATATTGTTCTGCTAAGCTTTTCGATTTTGAGTGCAAAGGAAATCTCACGCAGTGTTGTCAGAGTGGTAAAGTTCCAGTTCAAAAAACGAAATTTCCTATTATTCTGGAACAACTTTTAAATGGTATTCATAAAGAATCAAGAACCTTCAGATTAAATTTGAGAAGATACAATGCAACATTTTCTTTCATTACTTTTGGTGCGACTATTGAAAAACCAATCGGAAGAAGTAATTACTTATTCAAAATTTCAGGAGAAACTTATCATCTTATTAGCGCTCTTCAGTGCACAAATATGGGTGGTCAATTGTTTTTCTTAGACACTGAACAGGCAAACGCTATCAGAATGCAACATCCAGCAAATTCAACACTACAACCACTTATACTAGAAACAATTCACAGTTATTTAGCGAATCATAACCCTTATGCCCTAAGATATCGTCACTTGAATGAAGTGAGGATAAATTTTGCAAGAATGCAAGGTAAAAACCTTGATGACTTTGGATTCGAATTCTTCAACCGAGAATATGGTGATCTACGCACAGAAAACATTCCTTCCTCTTTTGATATTGCTGCAGTTTTTGAGACAACTGATGGAACACCTCCAAATAATAGAAGCCTGCGAGTTTATCCTAAATCTACGAACGGTTGTAATCATGTTCCGTATTTGAGTCCTCACTTAGATCCAATGGCTTATCCTTTACTATGGCCACATGGGGAATCTGGTTGGCAGAGTTGTATTTTACATAATCCAAGTAGAGCTACATCTATACGAAATAAAGTTACAGTAAGGGAATTCAACTGCTCCAGACTTTTTGAGAGATCAGATTGGTTCAACGCTGTTGTACATTCTGGAAAATTAACACAACAAGTTATCGTTGATTATTATTGTCGCCATGAAAGTTCAAGATTAGACTGGATAAGAAGAAACCAAGATAAACTACGTGTTGAAACGTACGCTGGACTTTGTGATGTGATTAACTCTCGAGCTGAGACAGAAGGTATCAGGGCAGGTGTCATGAAAATTTTGCCATCCTCTTTCTCAGGTAGTCCTAGAAATATGTTGCACAGGTATCAAGACGCAATGGCAATAGTTAGGCACTTTGGTAAACCTGACTATTTCATAACAATGACGTGCAACCCAAAATGGCCGGAAATATCATTATCTATGGCGGCAAATGAGAAACCAGAAGATAGGCCAGATATAGTTGTACGAGTCTTTGCAGGAAAAGTAGAAGAACTTAAGAATTTGATCATGAAAAAAAAAATTTTTGGTCCTGTAGTATCACTGATTCATGTCATTGAATTCCAAAAGCGAGGATTACCACATGTCCATATGCTTTTGAAGGTACATCATGACTACACTCCGCGGCAACCTGATATTATTGATAAAGTGGTTTGTGCAGAAATTCCATGTGCAAATCAAGACCCTTTACTGTATTCATTAGTCAGCAGTCACATGATTCATGGCCCGTGTGGTCAATTCAATATGAATAGCCCATGTATGAAGGACAATAAATGTCTCAAAAACTTTCCAAAGTCATTTCAAGAGTCGACAAATACTGATGATTCAGGTTTTCCTCTCTATCGGAGAAGAAATAATGGGCGCTCAGTGTTATTGAGGAATGGAACTATTGAAGCAAACAATTCTTTTGTAGTCCCTTATAATGTTTTTCTATTGAAATATTTTCGTTGTCACATAAATGTTGAAATTTGTTGCACTGTACAGGCCACTAAATATTTACACAAATATCTTTTCAAAGGATATGATCAATCAAACTTTCAGGTAACGCAAAATGGTGACCGAGTGGACTACGATGAGATAGCAAATTTCCTTAAGTCCCGGTACGTTGGTTCAACCGAAGCAGCATACAGGTTATTTGCACTGCCCCTCCATTACAATTCTCATGCTGTTGAGGATCTTCCAGTACATTTGCCACACCAAAACTTTGTTACATTTTCAGAAGATAATGCTCTTGATGTAGCTGCTTCATATGCTGTTAAGAAAACCAAATTAACTGCATGGTTTGAAGCAAATAGTCAAGAAGACACGCAGACTTTCTACTACGAAATGCCTATTTTCTATTCTTTCGATAGACCTACCAAAATGTGGAAAAAAAGACAGAGAAATTGTAAAACAATTGGTCGATTACAGTTCGTATCCCCAAGACAGCAAGAACGCTACGCATTACGGCTACTTTTATTGAGAGTCGCATCAGCTAAATCATTTGAGGATTTACGTACTTTTGAAGGTAATACTTATCCAACATTCATGGAAGCTGCGAGAGCAAGAGGTTTAGTTGATGATGATTCTGAATGGTATCGTTGTTTGAATGAAATGTCTCATTTCGCATTTGCTCCTCAATTGAGAGAAACTTTCACTTATATTTTGGTATTTTCCTGTCCAAGTAATGCTAATGCATTATTCGAGAAATTTTACACTGTTCTTTCCGAGGATTTTCGTAGAAATTTCTCGGAAAATATTGCACGAAACAAAACTCTGATTGCTATACAGAATTTATTAGACGTTCATCAAAAAAACCTAAATGATTTTGGGTTGCCTCCTGTTGAATCTGAAAGAGTTATTTATCCCCAATTCACTGAGCCAGAAAGACGTATAGCAATAATAAATTCCGAGAGGATTTCATCTATGGCTAATTCTGAACAAAGGCTTATCATTGATTACATTAAATCTGTTGTTTTCGATGTCCACACTTGCGATAGAATTATTTTCATAGATGGTGCCGGTGGCACAGGCAAAACTTTCATTTATAATTGCTTGATAGATTGGATGATTGGACTTAACGAAACTGTGATTCCTGTTGCCTGGACTGGAATGGCAGCAACCTTACTTAAAGGTGGTAGAACTTCACATTCGAGATTTGGATTACCACTAAATTTTACTGAAACTTCAGTGTCGAAAATTGCAGTTCAGTCAAAAGAGGCTGATCTTCTCAGAAAAGCGAAGTTGTTCATATGGGATGAAGCTTCGATGATTCCTGGAAGAGCTTTGAGTGTGGTTGATAGTTTGCTGAGAGACATAACTGGAATACAATTGCCTTTTGGTGGTAAAACATTCGTATTTGGAGGTGATTTCAGACAAATATTGCCAGTTGTTGTTAATGGTGGTAAGGCTGAAACAATAAATAATTGCATAAAAAAATCGATTCTGTGGCAACATTTCAAAGTTATGAAGTTGACAAACAATATGAGAGCTGCTGAAAGCTCTCAAGCTTTTAGAGATTTAATTTTGAGTATTGGTGATGGAACATATCCGAATCAATATGGTGTTGTTTTATTACCGCCAAGCATTGTACTTCCACAGACATCAGATATAGTTCAAGAAGTCTTTGGGTCTGATGTCAATGAGCTTCTTAGCAATCCTGATAGATTTTCATCACGTTCAATCCTTTGTCCAAAGAATATCCATTGTGATGATATCAATCACCGTATTCTTGGTATGTTGAGTGGAGAGTCAAAAACCTATTTGAGCTTGAACACAATTGAAGATAGTGATGATAATTCGAATTTCAACTATCCAACTGAATTTTTGGATAACTTGCAAATTTCGGGTTTACCACCACATAAACTTGAACTTAAAAAAGGTGCCATAGTGATGCTGTTACGAAATCTAAATC
Source organism: Panonychus citri (assembly GCF_014898815.1). Classification (NCBI taxonomy): domain Eukaryota; kingdom Metazoa; phylum Arthropoda; class Arachnida; order Trombidiformes; family Tetranychidae; genus Panonychus; species Panonychus citri. The sequence continues at coordinate 20,748 of NW_026515458.1, read as the reverse complement.
TCGACAATGGATTGACAAATGGAACACGATTGAGTGTGATAGAAATGTTTGAACGTAGTTTGAAGTTGAGGATTTTAACAGGAGCTAATACAGGAAATATTGTTTTTTTGCCAAAAATAAATCTTATCCCATCAGATACAAGATTGCCATTTTCATTTAAGAGAAAACAATTTCCTATCAAATTAGCTTTCGCAGTTACTATTAATAAAGCACAAGGACAGACACTATCAAAAGTTGGTATCTATTTACCTTCCCCAGTTTTCTCACATGGACAATTGTACGTTGCGATGTCGAGAGTTTCAGGAGAAACAAACCTTAAGATAAAAATCGACAATTTAACACGTTCACAAACTATTAATAATATAACTAAAAATATTGTTTACAAAGAGGTGCTCACTGATTAGTTGTACTTCAGTTTGGATTGGGTATCTTTAAATTGAATAAACTTCGAATACCTTTCATGATTAAATTATAGCTTAAAATATTCTATATATCCAGAATCCAAAATTTTTTAGTATATATGTTTGACATTTTGAAAGTACAATGTAATATTCAAGTAATCCTGAACCATAACTCTTCAATAACTATTATCATACTAATGTTTTTTTTCTCGCAGTCAATACAGGAATCATTCAGATTGGAAGCTTCTCTATATTCGAGGTGTATAGAACTTTTTACACTACTTTTATCAATTTATGGCATTTCGAAAAGTAGAGTATTGGATGCATGCGATACGCTTTCATCTGTTTTGGCCTCAAAATGTGTTATTACTGATCCTTTTTTGCCAGCTCAATTGCTTAAGTTCAAACTGATCATTTTAAAATGGTTATCGGTATTAATTAATAAATCCTTACAGAAAAATCAGCAGAGGATTTCGATTCCATTGGAAGTTTATCTAGAAATCATTGAAAAAATACCGCCCTATGAATAAAATTTATTATTGATTTCATATGCTCACACAATTTTCATGACGTTATTTAACATTCTTAATCTACTCAAATACTTGCGATCCCATAAAAGTAGATAATTTTACTTTAATCAACTTTTAACGTGGATTTACCTCATTCCCGCATAAATACATAAAAATTAGTGATAACTTGATAACTATCCATCTGTCACTCATGATATGTATATTGGTAGATTCAGCGTAATTTAATTAGTCAGAAAAAGATGTAAAAACATTCCAAAAATTTTCATCTTATTATCTTCAACTTTATCAATTTATTTGTTGAAAATTAATTTTTTTCTCTCAAATCGTTAACATAATTAAGCCAATATAATTTAACATTTTTAAACATTAGTCCGACGTTATTTAACATTCTTAATCTACTCAAATACTTGCGATCCCATAAAAGTAGATAATTTTACTTTAATCAACTTTTAACGTGGATTTACCTCATTCCCGCATAAATACATAAAAATTAGTGATAACTTGATAACTATCCATCTGTCACTCATGATATGTATATTGGTAGATTCAGCGTAATTTAATTAGTCAGAAAAAGATGTAAAAACATTCCAAAAATTTTCATCTTATTATCTTCAACTTTATCAATTTATTTGTTGAAAATTAATTTTTTTCTCTCAAATCGTTAACATAATTAAGCCAATATAATTTAACATTTTTAAACATTAGTCCGACGTTATTCAACGAAGAATTTTTAATTTTTTTCCCTGCGCAGAGCTCGAGTAAGCTCAATTTTTATATTTATCAGTGGAGATTATTGACTGTGGACAAGTTTTTCATCACAGATGGTACGATATTATATGTTCATGAGTGTGAAATTCCTAGAATGTCTCCAACTATTATTCTTAAAGACCTAATGGTTTTTGATAAGGGCCATGCTTATTGGATTGTTGCAAGTATCACAAAATATTTAAATGAATTGGCAACTGAATTAGTTTTCCGAGTTTCAAATGGTATAGAGATAGACCGTCAAACAAATGATGTTATTTTCGAAACAATTATGGACTATCTTTGTTTGGAATACAACAGCGATTAATATTTAACTTGCGTTCAACAGAACAACGTTCAAAAATTAACGTGCAGTTAAATTTTTCGTAGGAGATTGATTTCTAAGTATTTTAATTTTACAATAAACTCCATGTTTGTTTCCTTTGCTTCTTACATCAGTTTGAGCTGAACTCGACAATCTTGAGCTAACCATCTTTTTTCGGTAATAAATATCAGTAATTTAAATGCAGAGTTATTCTTATTATCAATTAACTAAATTTATTTGAACGCGATCTTTAGATCGCGGGCGCGGCTTGTCTTAAATGATTATGATTATCTAATGGACTTTAGTTTTCCGCTAATTGTTTGCTGTTGCTGTCGACAATCAACTAACTACTATTACTATTGAAAGACTCAGAGAGGGAACCAATTATTTCAAAATGATAATCGATCAAAATTTAGATGGAAACAATTTGTTAATCATTTACAATCAACTAATTAACTATTAATAGTCTAGTTTGTTTTGTTTTTATCTTTATGATGATAAACAAAGAGGCTTAGAGTAAATAAATCATTGCCATGATTGTTTGATTGTTGATTATAAGTTAAGGTGAATTTTTTTTACGTTGGATGATTTAAATGATCACAATTAAATTGTTAAATTGTAGATTCATTTATCGGCAATTAATTTACGGTCAAAAGGGGCTGGAAAATGTTTAAACTAATCATCAGAAGCAACAATTTTCATCCTCATCATGATCGTTTTTCATCATTATCGTAATCAAGCTAATCCCTAATCATGATCAAGTTAGAAAAACAAAATGGCTGCTGATTGTTACTATTAGAGTCGAGGTGTGGCCATCATGATGACCTTATAAGGGTCTCAAGACCTTACCTAGTGGATGATGAGAGGAAATTATATCTTTCCATGTTAATCAATGATCAATTATCATGAACTGAATCAACAGGTTAGTTTCTGATTTCACTTGATCAGAATGGGAAAAAAATGAACTTTTTTTGCTCATTTTGTTTCTGTCTGCATCTAATTTTGATTCTTAATTGTGATTAAGTGAGACTCATCATAATGAACAATATTCACATCATTGATTGTGATTAAATTGTTAATAACTGATTCGGTTAATCGTTTCATATTGTGTCTCAAACTTTTTTTTAAAACTTTATCAACGTTCTGATTGATTAATATTGATAAGTTAATTGTAATTTTAGTCGTTTTCTGATTACTGATCATTACAATTGTTATTTAGTATTAAGAAATTGTTCATGTTAATTAATCACGATTAATATGCAAAAGTCAAAGTTGATTAACTTATCAGTTTATTAATAATAAAAAACGATTTAAATTGTTGAAGTCTAATCACTTTCAACGATTTGATTTTGGTTAACAATTTAATTTCCGGTAAATTGTCTGTCTTTTTATTCACGATTTCAATGTTTTATTATGTGAACAATTAAGTTAATCATTTGAAGGGATTGAACGACAATCAATTATTGGGACAAGATTTGATCACATTAATTATTTATAAATCAATTATGATCACCAATTAGATTGTTGTTTATAATGAAACAATCACAAACTATTTGATGCTGATAAATTTAAATTGTTATTTAAAAAAGATCGTGAATTGTTAATAATAATTGATTAATTCATTGATTTGCTGGATTAAACAATCAACTGATCATTACATTTATCATTACAATCAAAAATCATGATTAAGTTAAAAATAACATAAAGATGATTAAGATTCGGAAATTAATAAAAAGTTACACATGGGAATCAATTTTAATTCACAACAATTAACTTTGATTATTATTATCAAATTGATTTGTATTATTATGAGATTTGATTAACTATTAATATAACAATTAAGTTAATCATTTTCTTTGAGAAATTAAAGAAGTGAAAACAAATTAATCTACTAATTTAATCACTAATTATTGTTGTTGCTTAAAGTAAATAGTGTTAATATGCAACAACAATTAGTTAATTGTGATCATGTTGATTTAAATGTGAGAAAGCAAATCGTGATACGAATTAATCATAATTAAATCAATAGATAGAGTTAACATTTTGAATAGTTAATTGTTGACCAAATTAAAAACAATCTCATTCCCAATGTTGATATAAATTCATTCACGATTTAGTTTTAAATTGTTATCATTCAATTAACTCATTCAATTCTCATACTTATCACTCATTTAATTATCAACTAATCATTAGTTTCTATTAATAAAATGATTTAGTTAATTGTTGTTGATTGTTGTTGATACTTTTTGTCAACCTCACACCTTTTTTTTAAACAATTTAACAACATTCAATTAAAAACTGATGATGATTATGATTATGATGATTAGTTGATTGAAATAAAATTATTTTATGCTCGCAATCAAATTAATTGGTTAAATTGTTTTATTTAAACGATTAATTTTAAAAAAATTAACTCGATGAGATTCAATTTGATGGATTAAAGTGATTAACTTTGATTATCTTGGATTTAAATTTACCTTTTATGAGAATCAAATCTTAATTAAGATTGAAACATTGAAACCGATTGTGAATAATATACAAACTGAATTAAAAAAAAAGTGCATTCAATTGTAACTATTAATAAATTGTTCATTCAATTTCAATCATAATCCATATTCAAAACAATTAATTGAGGGAAACAAAGTTAATCAATTAAACTTAGTTTTTATTTTAATGTTTAAATCAAATATTACAAATTGATTGGGTTGGTGTTTATTAGAGTTTGTATTACACACTGAATTTGATTAATTATCTTGGTAAAGAAGCAAATAGAATTAACAATTTACGATGATTGTTAAATTGTTACCTTAATTTTTCATCTAAATCAATGAAATTGTGTTGGTGGTAAGGAAAAAAAAAGTTAATTACAATCTGAGTAAGAAGAAAACAAAAGTGTTAGTAAACAATTAACTTTGTTAATTTGGTTGTTACATTTTATCACACATATACCTAATTCACACCTAATGTTAAATTGTTAATCAAATTGTTGTTATGGTTTAGGGTTAATCAGAATATATTTATAAGAATCAAATTAAATTGATGATAATACTGAAAAAGTGTAACTTTTCAAAACCGGAATATGATAAGTTAACAATTCCTGATTTGGAAGTTGTTATATTATCATCAATTTAATTCATTCTCAATCATCAAGATATATTATTATTATTACTATTATTACAATTAAATCTTACTCTATTATGTTATAATAGATAATAACATGTTGCTGTTATTGTTGTTGTTTTACCTCATGTAATCATCTTGATTAACCATGAGACTGTTGAAACAGTTATTCATGTGTAGACTAACGTTTGGGTCAAACATTTGGTATCATCTTCAACTTGAAGTAATATTAATAGTTTTATAGTAGTAATAATAATAATAATCATTGTGATAACAATCAGAAAACAAAGTTAACCATTTTTTCACGATTTTCTTTTCCCTTCATTTTGCTTTTATCCAAATGGCAAAAAAGAAGTGGAAAACAAAATGTTGGATTAACTCAAGTTTCATCAATACTATCATGTATTATTTATATTCTTTTCCATCTTTATACATCCGCTTCTTCCTTTATCATGGTAATCTTGAAATTAACATTTCCTTTAAGAAGATTTCCCAGATTATTTGTTCTTTTAGTGGAATTTTTTTCTTTCTTTGCCTTCCAATCTCTCAATTCAACCATAGACTCCATAGAAATCTGTCCATCTCCAGCCCGATTGAGCCGCACATCGGGTTAACGTCAGCATTCATTAAAATATCGATGATAAACTGTTTCAAAAAGGGATTTAAGAAAAATGAAATTAATTCAAGTGACACAAAAAAAATCACAACAGAGAAAGAAACAATAAATTATTGTAAACAATCACCAAGATGTTCATTAAGAGATCCACAAATTGAATCAAGTCATCGAAGGTTAAAGGCACGAAACACGAACACAAATAGACAAAAGCTGTTACAATTAATATTATTGGTTAAATTCTGAATAAATAATTAGAGATGATTAACTAGAAAATTAAATTAATCCAAATTAAATTTGATTCCCTCCAAATGAATGACAAGAAATAATCAGTTGTCATTTTCTCGATACATCGATGGTTGAAATCGAAAATCAAATCGATAAATCGATGTGAGATTTGTTTTCTTTTCTATTGAAAGTAAATTCAATTTATTAAATTGTTTCTTTTCTCGTTTGTGTTAATCTAATTGTCGTGGTTTGTTTTTTTTTCTTAATTTGGACAATTAACTATTTTGTTTTCTTAATTAACATGGATCTCATTAAAGGTGTTGAACGTCCCTGGATTTATAATGGGAAGATAAACGTTCGATCTTTTCTTGATCTTTGGAAAACTCAAGATTTAAGTCTTGAAAGCAATTTAACACCAGAAACACTTGATGAACAATTTACCAAGATGTTTGATGTTGACCAAGAGATGATTGACTCATTAAAGGAAGATTTATCACCTGATTGTTTAACTGATGTTGCTGATGAAGGTTGGAAAGATTGTATTTATGGTGATAAATTTGCGATCCCTGATCAAGTTAAATTGGTTAGTGTTGCAGCTCAAGTTAAACATATCGAGAAAATGAAAGCTGATCGTAACTATCATAGTCATGCTTCTCAACTATTAAAGTATAGAAATTATACCTTCTTGGACAATTCAGGTAATTAAGTTAACTATTAAGTAACTAACCTTAAAATCTAATCATCATTTTGTTTTTGTTTTATTCTTTTCTGTTTAGAGATGAAAAAACGTTCACCTGATGAGCAAAAAATCACAGATCTTGAGGTTATTCTTAATGTTCAAATATTTAAGCCAATGAAGTTCTCCTTGCATGTTGGTGAACATCGGAAACATGTTAATCCGATTGCCGAACAAGAATTTCTATGTCTTGGTGGTCAATTTTTATCAGCTCTCAGAGATGAGATCATTTGTCCAGTTGATGCTAATCCAGTTGAAGATTGTAGCGATGATCCGAAAAAATCCAAGCCAAGTGGCGGCGAAATTTACACTTCTGGCTTTTTCTTCATAGATGATTGTTTTTACAACGATTTTAGAAAAACATCCAATATAGATTATAGTCAGTAAGTTAAACTGAGCCAGAATATTTTGTAAAAACTCAAAATTTTAACGAACCACATTCTTATTCTGTTCTTTTCTTTTCGAATGTGGTCAGAGTGATTGTAGATTGGGCGAAAAGTTCAGATAGAAGAATTGGTGAACTTCGATCGGCTAAAATGGAGGCTACTTGTTTCATCGATCTTACCATTCGACTTGGTCAACCCTATGTTTATGTCCATCAAGGGAATTGTGAACATATGATAGTCTTCTCAGAGATGCGTTTATTTTCACCTCAAACTGATAGTCCATTTATCGACGATTATCCAAGATTATTTAAAACGGTCAACAAAACTGCTATAATGTGTTATATGTGTGGAATCAATGTCCCCAAATGGCTTGTATTTGATAATAAGAGATTACCTGACAATCCATGGTTATTTTGTGAACAATGTTTCATGTCCTTTAATTACGATTCTCAGAAGAAAAAAGTTGGACATTTTAAAGCTTTTCCTTATTTGGACAAATCTGCAATAATTTGATCAACCTTTTTGATTGTTGAACTTCATCCATTTGTAATATTTTGTATATAAGCAAAAAAACCCATCAATGATCATATATTTTTAATAATTAGAAGAAAATTTTATTAGATAAAACAGAAAATTTTTGATATTTCTGACTCAATTTCATATATTGAATAAATTAAATATAAATAATAATCAAGGAAATACATAATTACCATTAAGAATTAGGAAATTTGGGTAAGGCTTGCATGTGATTACTATTAATTGATGGTAAATGTTTCATTTGACTTTTAAATAACAATCGTAAGAATTTAACCAAACTTTGTCTGAAAGATTCGATTCGTCGACAAAGACGAAATCTAGAACAAAGATTGTTACGATTGTTAATTGTCACACCGAATGGTGATTCCAATGAAGCGATTAACAATCTAATTTTATCCAAATCAATGTCAAGTCTTTCCAATGGAATATGATTTTCAAGTGATCTTCGTCTTCGTCTTCCAGCAAAAGCACCAATCAAAACAGGAAGAGCCAAAGGAATAAGACCAGAGCCTGAAAATGCGAAGATAAATTGTAACAATTTGAATAATTCATCGAATCAATAGATTGGAAAATGACAGAATTAAAAGCAATCGACTTACCTCCAAATGGATCGTAACCAGAGACGGCAAGTAAAGCGGGAACGATGGTGATGCCATAAAGTAGAGCACTTAACATGATTGTACTAAAACCAACTCGCCGAGCGAGCGGGTAAAGTATAACGGGAACTCGCGCTGAACTTTCACCCATAAAGGGATGACTAAATGAAAGATCTTCGGGTGTAGGAGTTGACGATTTGTTGGCGTTTCTTGACGATTCAGAGTCATCAGGCTTTTTCTCCGCCATCGCTGGATGTAGACCGAAAATTTCAGCTGAAACCATAGTGTCAAGGGTCAGGCAAAGGTTAATCGTATGGAAAAGTATAAGATAAATATTAATCGATGGAAACAATTTATGATGTTTATATGGAATAAAAAATTTCATTGTAAACACGATAAACATTTAAACATGATGAGGATCATGATTGAAATTAAGATCAACAGTTAAATGTCAACAAAAATGATGATAATGATAAAGATGATCAATTACAAGTGACAAAAATTTTGTCATCTTTTCTCCCTCTTCATCTCTCTCTCCATCATCTTACGTTTTGCTCTTTGGTGACAAAAAGCGAAACAGGAAGATTAACCTGATAGAACGGGAAATCTTTTCATCTTCTCTTAGAAAACTTATTCCTTATTTTCTTTTCTTTTCTTCCCTGATAACAGAACTTCCGGAAAACATTTAAACCAGAACATTGTTTATTTACTTCAGAGAACGAGGGTGAATAAGATGAGTGCATTAAAACCAACGAATTAGCTGTTTGGATGAGCATGAGGGGCTTTTTTCAGTCTTTTTTGTTTGATTTTCTTTGATTGTTGTGTCATTTCAATTGTTTTCCTCCCTGAAACCATGAACATTTGCCTCAATGTACCAGGAAAAGATTCTGTTTGTTCATCGATCATCAAACCAAGATGAAAATTTGTTCCTATTGAAGAGAAAACTTTTTTTTTGATATAGTTAATAACTAATAGAATATTAAATTAGTTTAGTGACGTTCATATTAATCATCATTTGAACAGGACAATTTAGTGAACATCAGTTGAACATCTCAAGTCTTTTAAAGGGCAAAAGATTAAAGGTGAACGAGGTTCAACAATTAAGTCTTAGTATACGATTAAGTTGATTAACAAGAAAGTTATTGGTTACCTGTCTTTTTACCAGTTGATTATCAAAGAGAAAAGGAAATTAGATTCAATAAATGAATTAAAAGGATCCAATTTTGTGAGAATTCAATTAACTTGATTAATTTGAGATTTTGGGTTAGTAAATGATGAAAGATGTTGTTAGTTGTCATCCACCTTCGGAAGATAGCGATTTCTTGTTTGAGTGATTTATCACAAACAACAAAATCACTAGTCTTCCACTAGGAGAATGACTTAATTGTTGTATTGATGAAATTCTGAATAAGAGATAAAGATTAGATGAAAGAGACGAAAGAGATGAATAGTTAATATCAATTGAATGTTGTTGAGATGCTCAAAGATTGATTGGGAATAAATTATTCTTCACAAAGGTAAGTATTACTTTGGTAATGAAAAGTATAAACGGAAGAGGAAGAGATTGAATAAAATAAGAATCCAAGGAATAAGAAGAAGAAGAAAAATATTGAGCAATTGAAGACACAGGTAAAAGTCGATGAGGTTGACAATTTAAATGAGACTAAATCAAGTGAACCACTGACTTTAAGAAGACAAATGTAAATGTCGAAAGGTAGTAAACTCTTTTTTATCTTTACAGAGGAAGATAAATGAGCTCTCCTCTCTCTCTCTCTCTCTCTTGCTCCTAATTTCTTCTTCTTCTTCTTCTCTGTCCAAGTTAACAGATACACAGATACATTTATATAAATACCATAGGGTTTGTTGATATAAATATTATTCTCACTCTCTCGGTCTCTCTATTTTCGCTTGACAGTCCAGGTAACTTGGTTGCTCCTTTTTAATGGTTTCCCCATTCTTCATCTCCCCATTCTATCATCTCCTCCTTTGGTTTCTTCCTTCTCTCTCTCTCTCTCTCTCTCTGACAATTTTCAATTTTTCCTTACTCTCGCTGCATTTTGGTGAGTGTATATTGTGTATGTGTTATATGTTTGCCTTCCTCAATGATGATAATGATGATGAAATGATGATAGTTGTGTATATGTAATATGTTCTTTTCCCATAATAATTGTTCCTCTATTTGGTTCCTCTGGTAACCATCAAATGACAACAAACGCTTCTCTCAGGTAATGATTCTTTTGTGGCAATTCTTCATTCTCTATCCATCCTTTTTGCAGAAAAAAAACCAATGATAGAAACCAATATAACCTCATAATGAGTTTCTCATCATAGAGCAACGTTATATTGTTTTTTTCTCTTTCTCTCCCATACACTTTTCCCATTCTCACCTCAATGGAAATGAGAGAAAGAAAGAGAGTTCAAGTATAAACAGCAAATAGATATGACAGAAATATAAGTCAATTTGATAATTCACCAGCACTATTATCATCACTTTTTCTGTTTCCAGTTCCTATGCATGGTATGGTAACATCAACAAAAAGGGAACCATATTAGTCAGGCGATCCTTAATGAGAAGATAATTATTCATCTTCATAATTAAATGGTATCCAAATGATGGGATCTCTTTCTCTCTCCTTTATTTCTCACTGAGTAAGAGAGAGAGAGAGAGAGAGAGAGAGAGAGAGAGAGAGAGAGAGAGATGTAATTATTGATGAAGTGTTATCCCTTTTTCGATCCATATGATATGTTAATTGTTTTCCAATATCGAAGAGCACATATATTTATAAAAAGGTGAATTGATCCGATAGAATTCTGAAAGAAAAAGAAAAATATATTTATCGATTTAGTTTGAATTATCTTATTTTCTTGGTTTGTTTTGTTTTGAACGTTCGCATTTGAACACAAGGGAATCATTTCATTAATAAATTTGTATCACAGAGAGAAAATGAAGAAAAGGGAATGAAAATAAACCATTCAGCTAAAAGTAGAGTTTCAATAGAATCCATGGTCAATATTGGATAAGATGAATTTGAATTGTTAATAATTTCTATTCTTTTGAAAATCAAAATGAATAGAGATGAAGGTTAATTATGAAGATGATCGATATGTTGATATTGTTATCAATTCAAATCTTGGGAAATTTAGGTGACAGAAAATGTTGACTATAGATAAACTCTGGAAGAAGAACCAAGAGAGAGAAAGAGAGAGAAAGAGAGATTATCAACTTGAATCAATCCAGAACACAGAACCAGTGGGTTACATGGAAAAGGTTAATCAGAGTTAATCAGATGAAATATCTAAATGAAAGAAACAAGGATGAAATTCTGGAATGATACAAAGTCACAAGAGATTTAATCTCTCTCTCTCTCTGCTCCTAATTTCTTCTTCTTCTTCTTCTCTGTCCAAGTTAACAGATACACAGATACATTTATATAAATACCATAGGGTTTGTTGATATAAATATTATTCTCACTCTCTCGGTCTCTCTATTTTCGCTTGACAGTCCAGGTAACTTGGTTGCTCCCTTTTTTAATGGTTTCGCCCATTCTTCATCTCCCCCATTCTATCATCTCCTCCTTTGGTTTTCTTCCTTCTCTCTCTCTCTCTTTCTCTCTGACAATTTTCAATTTTTTCCTTACTCTCGCTGCATTTTGGTGAGTGTATATTGTGTGTATGTGTTATATGTTTGCCTTCCCTCCAATGATGATAATGATGATGAAATGATGATAGTTGTGTATATGTAATATGTTCTTTTCCCATAATAATTGTTCCTCTATTTGGTTCCTCTGGTAACCATCAAATGACAACAAACGCTTCTCTCAGGTAATGATTCTTTTGTGGCAATTCTTCATTCTCTATCCATCCTTTTTGCAGAAAAAAAACCAATGATAGAAACCAATATAACCTCATAATGAGTTTCTCATCATAGAGCAACGTTATATTGTTTTTCTCTTTCTCCCATACACTTTTCCCATTCTCACCTCAATGGAAATGAGAGAGAAAGAAAAGAGAGAGTTCAAGTATAAACAGCAAATAGATATGACAGAAATATAAGTCAATTTGATAATTCACCAGCACTATTATCATCACTTTTTCTGTTTCCAGTTCCTATGCATGGTATGGTAACATCAACAAAAAGGGAACCATATTAGTCAGGCGATCCTTAATGAGAAGATAATTATTCATCTTCATAATTAAATGGTATCCAAATGATGGGATCTCTTTCTCTCTCCTTTATTTCTCACTGAGTAAGAGAGAGAGAAAGAGAGAGAGAGAGAGAGAGAGAGATGTAATTATTGATGAAGTGTTATCCCTTTTTCGATCCATATGATATGTTAATTGTTTTCCAATATCGAAGAGCACATATATTTATAAAAAGGTGAATTGATCCGATAGAATTCTGAAAGAAAAAGAAAAATATATTTATCGATTTAGTTTGAATTATCTTATTTTCTTGGTTTGTTTTGTTTTGAACGTTCGCATTTGAACACAAGGGAATCATTTCATTAATAAATTTGTATCACAGAGAGAAAATGAAGAAAAGGGAATGAAAATAAACCATTCAGCTAAAAGTAGAGTTTCAATAGAATCCATGGTCAATATTGGATAAGATGAATTTGAATTGTTAATAATTTCTATTCTTTTGAAAATCAAAATGAATAGAGATGAAGGTTAATTATGAAGATGATCGATATGTTGATATTGTTATCAATTCAAATCTTGGGAAATTTAGGTGACAGAAAATGTTGACTATAGATAAACTCTGGAAGAAGAACCAAGAGAGAGAAAGAGAGAGAAAGAGAGATTATCAACTTGAATCAATCCAGAACACAGAACCAGTGGGTTACATGGAAAAGGTTAATCAGAGTTAATCAGATGAAATATCTAAATGAAAGAAACAAGGATGAAATTCTGGAATGATACAAAGTCACAAGAGATTTAATCTCTCTCTCTCTCTCCTTCTCTCTCTGTCTCTCTGTCTCTTTCAAATAAGATGAAGAAGTGGTGATAGTGTTAACAGAGGTAAAACACACGAATGATGACAGTAAAGATGATAGTGTATAATGAGATGATGATGCTAGAAGAAAGAGAGAGAGAGAGAAGGTAAAATAGAATAAAAAAGAGAGAGAAAAAAGAAAGAGAAAAAAATAGAACATGTAGAAAGCGATAAAATAGAAAGTGGATGACAGATGATGGAAAATTACAGTTATATTTACTTGGAAGGTAAAGAGAATAGAAAAACCAAATTTCCGATATCAATTGAATTCTCTTTGAAATCACAACTAAATTAAATTGGAATAAGAAACAACAACAATTAACAAAAAAAAAGAATAATCAACAATTAAGAAAAAAGGAAAGGCCTTCAACCCAAAAGAAATCATCATATTGTACACAACAGATACTCCAATATACTCACATGAAGATTTAAAGACCAGGCCAAAGGTTAGAAAATGAGAATTAATTTGGTTCCAATTATTAATAGATTGAATTTAATTTTCTAATTATCATGATAACACAATTAACGAATTGGCAACATTGAGAATTAATTGTTTTTCACAAATATTAATAAAGAAAGAGAAAATGATGATAAAGAAAGAGGAAAATTTATCATCTCTTTTTCATCTTCTGATAAAAATGTTTCCCTTTTGATTGGATTTTGGCGGAAAATTAATTACGCGGAAAATTTAACCGAACCTAGAACAACAATTAACTAATAGAATTAAATTAACTCCAATTCTATTTGGTGTTGTATCTGTTTTCTAATCATTCAGAAAGTGTTATACATTTTTTTAATCCAGTTAATTGTCCATTTCCATTTTGATAATGTTTTCCATACAATCAACTGATTAACAACAGAAAGCAAATTGATTTAATTGTCTGATGATACAAGTTAATTAATTAATGAGATGAACAGTTTAATGTGTTAATCTTTGTTACTAGATTAATATGTTATTAAGAATTGAATTGATACTATTGCGTGATAATTGAATTGCTGTTAAATGGTAACAATTTAGTTGATTAGTTGATCCCAAATGAGTTTAGACCTTTGGAAACAACAATCGTAACAATTTAATTAAAGTTTGCTTTCAATTTTTCACCACGCAATCAATCAACAATTAGTAATTAAGTATTACCATTAATTTATTTGCTTTTATAAGAAACATTGTACAATTAATTAAATAAAAAAGAGTGAGAAAGTTGAACAATTAACTTCATCTTATAATTAATTTAAGTTAATCAATATTATTATTATTATTATTATCATGATGATTAATGTCACGTTAATAGTTAACAATATATATAAATGTTGATTTAATTGTTGATAGATAAACCAGTTAACTATTACTATTTAGTTTCACATCATTGATGATCCATGACAATTAAATTAAATTGATTATCATTAAATTGTTCAATGATTATGGTTATTGTTTTTTAACGGTGTTTCCATTTTGTTTAATTGTGATTTAAGTTGTTATTATTAACACTCTTGGGTAAGAATTGAATTGCTGTTGATGAGACGATGATATTAATTGTTTGGTGTAAATTGGTCAACAATTAACCAAACCATCTCCAGACAAACATAACTGTTTTAGTTGATTGGATACACTTAATTGTATCTGGATTGTAATTCCAATCACCATTAAGTTGACATTTAAGTGGTTGAATTATGTTAACTTTATACCCGACGGAACAAGTTATCCGACATTGACCTCCGATTGAATTGTTACAACGGAATAGCCGACCATTGATCGGAATAGTGGGCGGACGGCAACAACGACCTGAGGCACAGTGTTGAGTTGTTGCGACTAATTAACAAAGTAGAAGAAAGAAAATCAATTTGATAAGAGTTAATTATGATTTATTAATTGTTCGCAACTTGTATTATTTACTTTAATGTGTTTTTAATTTACAACGTTCATTGGGTCAGTTGTAATTAACTCACTTTGACAGATTCCTAATCGCCCTGACCATTGGCCAGAGTTTGTACAAGTGACCACTAGTTGACCCACTAACCTGTAACCTCTTGAACAAACAAGGGTACAGGTTGAACCCGAAATACCTGGTGCACATTTACCGTAAAGAACACCGCCTCGGGGTGGACGTAAGGGTTGACAAAAGGTCGATGGACCAGTGGTTGGGTTGATGGTTGGCTTAGGTGAGGTTGTAGGTTTAATTGTGGTTACATCTGGATAAGGGTCAGTATAATCAGGGTCAGGATATGGATCAGGATCCGGGTCAGGGTCAGGGTCAGGATCGGGGTCGGGATCTGGATCAGTTCCTGGTACCGTTGTTGGTGTAGATGTTGGTTCAGAGCCGATTTCTGGTTACAAAAATTAACCAAAGTTCAAATCAAACAATTAAATCATTCATATAAAATGTCCAAATCTTTGAGTCTCATGTTTTAATTGTCATTTAAATTGAGAAAAATGAAAGACAATTAAACTCTAATGATTATTTTAAATTAACTAGGACAATTAATGAATCACACATTATCAATGTACATTTTTATTATATGTAATATCATTTCCTTTGTTGATTTTTGTTTTATAAATTATACTTTTAATTGTGATTAAGATAAATTATCGTCGGTAAGAATCAAATCTATACATTTAAATTGTCACAATTGCACGCAAATTGTGACTTATTAACTGAATTAAAAAGTTCTATCCAGTTCTCTATGGATATGATAATATAAACAAAGATTCAAATTAAACTTAACAATGGAAACAAAAAAATAACAATCAATTGATTTTTCCCTTACAATTGAACTAATCAATAAATTGATATAATTTAAATTGATTCCAAAGGAAAGTTAATTCAAATTCAAAATGATAACAATTTAATCAATATCACATTATCATTGAATTGATTTTAATGATTAAAAGAAGAAGCAAAAAACAGTGACAACAATTAATCGTTAATCACAATCAGTTTAAATGGTCAGCATTAAATCATTTTGAATGATTCTCGATTTAAATGTTGATAGTTAATAGAATAATAATTTTTAATTGTTGACATTTAACTAAATCAATGGAAAGAATTGATTTTATTTTTTCAAAGAGAAACTCAACGAAAACCTTAATTGTTATTCTTAATTATATTATTATCGATGAGGAGAAACTTTTAAAGATTAGATTTAGTTTATTTCTCAAACTGAATTAAAAATATTCTGGTTGTCAAGGTAATATTAATGATGAAGAGTTAATTTGTATTTCAAAAGAAATTGAATCAATTTAAATATCTATTAAATTTAACGACAATTTGGCAACTCACCTCGACAAATGGGCTGAAAATGAGACCATCGTCCGCCCTCCCCACAGGTCAACACATTAAAACCCTCCAGGGCACATCCCTGATTACAGGTAAAGTTACAGGTTTCACCCAAAGTACCTGGTGAACAAGTACCATAAGCGTAACCACAAAGAGGTGAAATTAGTGACGGACAAGAGGCCAAGGTACAAACGGGTGGAACCGATGACCAGGTACCATTGAGTTGACAAAGGGAACTCGAAAGACCTCTTAGTCGATAGCCCACCGGGCAGGTGAATGAACATCTTTCCCCTGGATAACCTGGGTTACATGTACCTTGTAGTCCACCATTTGGTGAGGGTGGTAATAAGGATCGCATGTGACCTGGATACATGTTGGTACTTCATTAGACCAAGTACCATCGGGAAACATTCGGTCACCAGTTGAGATTCACTGGACAATGAGTAACCCTTTTCACAACCGAATGAGCAAAGTTTACCTGGTACACCAGGTGAACAATCCCCGCGCGTGTAACCATGTTCAGGAGGAGAATTGGTGGACATGAACGACCAGAACATGATGGAATCGGATTATCCCAATTTCCATTGGGTAAACATGTCAATTCACTTGGACCACTTGGTAAAGTTCCGGAAGAACATAGAATTGTACAGGTTCGTTGTGAATATCCAGGTGAACAGGTGCCCGACAACTGACCATTAGAAGGGGCGACTAAGGGTGGACACGATATCGGTGGTGCTTCCACACACCGAGGAACTGGGTGATTCCAAGTTCCATTACCGGTACAGGTTAACAAAGGTTCACCCTCTAAATTGAGGGACGGTGAACAGAAAATTGAACAAGTTGAACCAAAAGTGGCACCCGAACAAGTACCGTTAGTTTTACCTCCTGACGGTGGATAAATTGGTGGACAAACTACCGATGTACAAATGGGCAATTCACCGATAGCCCAATTACTAGTTTCGGGTAGACACTCGAAACTTGGTTTACCCACAAGTGCGAATCCAAAATTACACCGATAGGTACACGTAGAACCCACTAGACCTGGACTACAAACACCTTCGGTGTAACCATTGGCCAAGGTTGAATTGGTGGACAAGTTTTCCGTTCACAGGTCGGTAAACTTGCCGTTCCCCACCCATTGGGTGTGCAACGTAATTCAGTAATTGGATTAATATAATTGGGCCCACAATTGAGTAAACATGTTTGACCACAAAGACCTGGATCACAATGTCCAGAATAAGATCCGACTATTGGACCAGGTAATCGTGGACATGTTATGGGTATACAATTTGGCAATGGATCAGACCATTGGCCAGTTTCCCGACAAGTTAAACTTGGATTAGATGTCGGAGTATAACAAGTATCACAGATTAAATTACACGATTCCATGGCCTTACCTGGATTACAAGACCCATTCAATTGACCATTTAAGGGTCGAGTTAATGAAGGACACGAAACAGATTCACAGGTCGGTGGTGCGCCAGACCATTCACCCGTTTCTGTACATAAAAGTGTCTCCGAACCACCGACTAAGCTATAACCACGTAAACACTGATAAGTACAAGTTGTACCAACAATTCCTGGTGAACAATTGCCCATTAAGAGGGTATTTGGTGACCTGGTTAACGGGCGACACATTATTTGAGCACAAACGGGCATTTCACCCGACCAAAGGCCACCAGGTAAACATGAAAGAGTCGATAATCCAACCAATTTGTACCCAGAATTGCATGAAAATGAACAAAGTGAACCAGGAAAACCAGCTGAACACGAACTATCAATTTGTCCATTTGAAAGGCCACTAATGGGTGGACAACGCGGTGCTAAAGTCGTTGTTGTGGTCAATGTACACCGAGGATTAGGATCAGACCAAGAACCGTTAATATGACAAACCGATTGTACCAAACGATTGAAGGAATCGCCGTAACATTGGATTATACAAGTTCCCCCAGCGAAAGGTAAACAATTACCGATTAGCCGACCATCATTAGGGACAATTAACTGTGGACATTGAATTTGTTGATCTAAAGTAATTTACAACAGATAAATAATCAATCTATGAGGAAACAAATTAACATCAAACAATTTAATTACTTATGCACATTGAATCTTCACCAGTCCAAGTACCGTTATCGCAACATGTCCGATGCGATGACCCAATCAATTCAAATCCCCGTTGACACCCAATTAAACATCGTTGACCAACAACATTCAAACAAGAGCCCGTTGGCCATTCACCGTAAACGGGTAAACTTAATGGTGAACAATTTTGACCTGACAATTTAATGGAATCAGAAATTTAATCACAATTTGTAAATGGAGAAAAATGTTGACAAAATTAAGATTAACTCACAATTAACATGCGACAATAAATTGAAACAAATCAACAAGATAAATAATAATATACAAAGATTTACATTTAACCGATTGGGATGATTAAAGTTACTCCAATTAACCATGATAAGTCATTGGAAATTGTTGATTAGTTGATCGATAATCAATTGACCATTGATTGTATCGACAACGAAGCAATTTAATCATATTATTAATGATGATACTATAAGAGGTTATTGAAGATTAATCCATTTTATATAGACTCACAATTAATCAATAGTTAAAGTAGTAATTTGTTAACCCTTTAGTTATCACAATTAGAGGACAATTAACAAAAAGTTGGACTTGAAATGGACAATCAAATATTAAAAACTAGACTTATATTAACAATTACAATGATTAAAACTTTACTATTCTAATCACAATCAACTTTACCATCATTAAACTTGCACCACCAACAATTAACTTAATTATATGCTCACTTTTTAATCACGATAAATTGAATAATTAGCTTAATCATGTTTCCAGAAATGTTTTTTTTTTCAATCCAATGGTTTAAATGATGTTAATGATTAACTTTAGTGTATTACTTTTGTTTGTGATTTAATTATGTTAATAACAAAAAATATACGAGACAAATTGTGTTATTATGATTAAGGGTAAATTGTTAACAATCATAATCTAAATTAAATTGTTGATTACAATATTTTCATCAAAGAACCGGAAATTTATTCCTCTCAGACTTAATAACAATCAAAAAAGGGAAACAACCAATTACTTTTATTTTCAATATCATCAACAAACAACAATCAAAACGTTAATTATAAATTCAGACAATTAACTACAACACTATGAAAAAAAAATTGATCACAATTAAAAATAAATATCAAAATTAACCAACGATGATAATAGTTAATTAACTTGAGGGATTCCCATTACCCTTACCCTCATGAGATGAATTAAAACTAATCAAATCAAATCAAATTAACTTAAATTTCATATAATACATAATCCTAAATGAGTTAATTGTGTTAATCTTTTAGTCAAATTGTTTCTCAATCAGTTGATTGTTGTTGACTCTTTTTTTACCTTTAAACATATTAAATTGTTTCTCAGAGCAATTGATCATTTGTAACTGTTGAAAATTGATCAGCAATTATATTCCAATGATGGATGATCAAGTTTCCAACAATTAAGTTTAGGTGGGAATATATTTATCGGGGAGTCGAGTGATTTAATCGAGGGTGGAAAATAAAACAAGATGAATTAATGAAAATCAATAGTTAATAATGATTGTTATTGTTATTGTTTCATCAACAATTTAGATCCCAAAGTTACGGTCACCAAGGAAATCAACAAATCATTATATTCAATCATCATCATCATCAATATTATTATCATTATCATGACAATTAAATGTTCATTTTTAATTTAATCAATTTTGTTTAGAATCCATTTTCTCACTGATTTAGTAACAGTAACACAATCAAGTTGATTAATTCATGGATTCATCAATTGTTATTATCATGAGATTAACTTGATCCTTACAAATTAACTAATTAGTTTTCAAAGTAAAATATTTTTATTATTATCATTATATATCAGTAATATAATCAAATATCTGAACATAATCAAGCATCTTTTGTTAATTGATTGTAATTATAAATTCAATTATATACATTTTATATATAAGTGATTAACTGTATATTTTGTTTTCATGAGATATTGGATATTGATGATTAATGTATTTGATTTTGTACAATTAAATTGATTGACCCCGGAAGCAAAAAATGGTCCAATTGATGATGTGGTTATCCAATAGAGCTGATGATGAAATACTAATATGATTTGATGATGATGATGATGATGATGTTGGTGGTTAATATGGTTTGCGAGGTTGTTGATTTGTTGTCCAATAGATGAGATT